>NC_053022.1:468330208-468482067 GCF_003073215.2 Triticum urartu
CTAAGCATCTTGCCAGCATTATGGGTACCTAGGATATTTTTTCTTGAGCTCTTCTGAAGTGGTTTCAGTTATGGACTTGTTTTGCTGCGGCGTTTATATGCTGATGTGTTCCCTATATTTGCACTAGTGGCAAACTTTGATGCCCAGTGGATGTAATATGTGTAATAGTCGTGATAGCCTAGTGTAAGTTGCTTGCTTATTTATTTCCTTGTTGTCTTGTTTATTTGTTTGCTTATAGTCAGTGCAGTTCTTTTTCTGTGGTTTGCTAGTGGCTGCAATAAGCTATTTTTTAAAACTAGGCCACAATAACCATGGGCTAATATTTACTGTAATGACACTGGGCCTCCTATGGGCCGTAGAAACAGTGGGCCTTCTACGGGCCGTATAAACAGTGGGCCTTCTACGGGCTGTAGAAACAATGGTCCTTCTACGGGTCGTATCATCAATGGGCCTTATACGGGTCGTATGATCGATTGGCCAAACATGGGCCAAACAGATCGCGTTCTGGCCGTAAACGAGCTAGAGTTGGAATCGTCCGTTCATGGGCTGACCATAACGGGCCATCGTTAATAGGCCGTAGTAATGACACTATGAAAACGGCCCAACGTATTAACGGACCACAAACAGGCCGACTGTAACCACGGGCTGAATTTAACCCACAAGCAGAAAATGACAGTAACGGGCCGTAAGTAAAAGAATGCTGGAAAATAGCCCAAGAATAAATGGGCTCTGAGAAGGCCAAAAGATAACATGGGCTGGAAACAGCCCAACGGAATAACGGGCCGTTGATGGGTATAAAGTGATACACTGTTCTTTACAGGCCAGTTTCACCACGGGCCATTAATGGGTGTAAAGTGATACACTATTCATTACGGGCCAGTTTCACCATGGGCCGTTAATAGGCTAAGAGTTACATAGGGCCTCATATGGGCCGAAAGACGTCATGGGCCATACATGGGCCAGAAGTGAAAACGGGCTGGAATCATATTGGATGGCCCAGATGACGCTACTGGGCCTAATTCGAATAGGGCGTAACGGGCCTTGGGTTAGCGGGCTGTAAATGGGCTATATGCGAATAGGCCGTTAATAGGCTTTCCATGGGCCGGCCCGCCACCTTTTGACCAAGTCAAACGGGCCGGCCTTTTCACAGGAATGGGCCTCTATTGGGCCGTGCCACGTGTCGATGTATCATAGGCGCCTTCTGTCCAATGAGTGGATGACATCTGTTCCAGCGATGAGCCGACACGTGTTTCCTCCAACCAATGATGATTTTACACGTGGAAAATCCCCATTGGTCGGGGCTGTTAACGGGTTATCGGATCCAAAACCCGACCCGATAGCTTAATGGTGTTCCGTTACGGTGGATGCAACGTGTCGGTCACCCTTGACGAAAGCACTTCTGTGACGTGCGATTTATCATCATGGAAGTGGACACTTCCGTGATGATAATTTTGGTAATGTCATGGAACACTTCTACGACAGCACAGGTATAACTATCTTGATTCTGTCATAAAATCGTCATGGATGTACATGCATGACAAAAAACACGACCTACTGTGACAAACACGTATCATCACGGAAGTGTATTTTTTGTAGTGTATGGAAGGGGGATTCGGCCAGGGCAGGCACCCTAGGGCAGCCACCGACCACTTGGGGCGCCCTAGGGGCTGCCTCCCCTCCCCCCTCCACCTATATATATGAGAGGAAGGAGAGGGGAAACACACACCATGATTTCCTAGCTGTGTGCGGCGCCCCTCTCCCTCTAGTTCGTCCTCGGTCATATTTTCGTAGTGCTCGGTGAAGCACTGTGGAGATAGTTGCATCACCACCATCATCACGCTGTCGTGTTCCCGGAACTCATCTACTACTTCGCCCGTCTTGCTGGATCAATAAGGCGAGGACGCCATCGGGCTGAACGTGTGCTGAACGCGGACGTGTCGTACGTTCGGTACTTGATCGGGCGGATTGTGAAGGTGTACGACTACATCAACCGCGTTGATAAATGCTTCCGCTTATGGTCTACGAGGGTATGTAGACACACTCTCCTGCTCTCGTTGCTATGCATCTCCATGGATAGATATTGCGTGTGCGTAGATTTTTTTTGTTTTCCATGCAACGTTCCCCAACAGTCGGTGCCAAATCGGACGTCGTTGCACCACCTCACCACAACCACCGGCTCCCGGTCGTTACATCTGGTGGTATCAAGACTGGCGCATAGACCAACACTAATCTTCTCTACGTACTTTTTCCTCACTCGTGCGCATGCAGGATCAACTTTCTAGTCAGTGATCATCCTAAAATTGCTTCAAACCAAGAACGCTTAACTTTGAGGTTCCTTGCGAATGGGATCCTAGAGAATGACGAATTTCTTGTTGATATAAGTAGTCTATCATTCCCATTAAGGTAGAATGTCATGTGGACTCCCACTCAAAGGCACCGATGTCCTCACCGCCCTAGTAGGAATGTTCCCTCTTAAAAGATGACCATGTGGTATACATAACATATAAATACGATGGTTTATAAATTATTTGGAGGGCCAAATAATTCCCAATAGCCTAATTTTTTATGTGGCCTCTCTGAACCATTAAAAGCCCCGGAAAAATATTTAGGGTGTTTGTACAAGGTTTGGTATTTCTTTTGAACATTTTTTTGTAGAAAGGGCATTTTGGTGATTCGAACTAGAGGTAGGTGCTATGATTGTGCAAAATCTGTGAAACAATTCGTGTAGCTGCCAAACATTGTGAAAAGATTATGCGCAAACTTTGGGACTCTATCTCAATGTCTAAGATCAAAAAGGAACATGGGGTTTGATGAAACCCAACTAATAATAATTGGGAAAATAAATTAGTTTTTTGTGTTTGATATTTTTGGCATGCATTTGAGAATATTGCATAGTGGAACGATGGCATCATGACATGATTGTGCAACATAAAAATAATATTTATTTATTTAAGTAGGGAATTACTCAAGGATGACCTAAATTTGTAGGCTATGTTGCGCCATCAAATGCAAAGGTTTGTAGGACAACAACAAATTTTTCACAAGTGGATGACCTAAGGTTTATCAGACCGTGGAAATTTCCCTTATCATATACCCCCTCCATTTTTCGTGAAATATCCTTGTAAGTGAAAAAAAGATCACCTAATGACCCCACACAACACAAAATAAAGGAAATGAAACAATACTAAATGTCAATAACTCATAGGATATTTCGAGACACCGTGTAAATATCATGATCAAACTCAAGAAAACGATGAGTGCAAAATGCACTCATCAAGAGCACCATATCCATTCGATCTATGTGAGTACCCACTAGATTTAAAAAAATTATCCTTACATAACACATTATGATTTTTACAAGTCTTACTCTTTGGTTAACTAGGATAACCTTAACAATTATTGTATATATAAGTCACAGTGTAACATCATGTTGATCCTCTAAATGCGTTATTAGTGATACTACGTTCCATATGAGACAATTTATGCCTTGTATATGGTGCAAAACCTCACACCCTATGTATTTAAGGTGGGCTTCAGAACACTAACTCTCTTGATTTTTTTATATCTCAACGAACTTCGATGTTTTATGTAATGTAGCAAAGATTTGGTTTATTACATAATATGAGCAAGGTCCTTCACGATTGTTGTATTTATTTTCTTTGGGTTGTTCAAAAGTATGCATTTCCTTACAACAAGTTCCTTGATGTATGGCCAAATATAATCCTAAATGTACAAATCTTCTCGCTGACATTTCATTATAGTTGGTCTTATGTGATTACACCAAAGAAGATTATTATCTCTTTGCATTTAGACACATAGGGGATACATTGTTAACACACAAAAATTGTCATAAATATGTTGTATTCCTTAAAAGTTCCTCATGATCACCAAACTTGTAAGAGAAACAAACATCTAAGTGGGTGCAATTTATGCCACTAACATCAATTTATCCGTCAATTCTCGTACACATAGGATGATGACATGAAAGGCAAGTTGCTTGCGATTATCACCGCATAAGTTTAAGAAATAAACAAGAAGTGTTACTATATATCGTCAGAAAACTTATCAGTTCCTGAGTGTGTGATTCACCATGAGAAAGTAAATTTGCTTGCAAGAATCACCAACTACTCAAGAAACAAACAACAAAGTATGTGTGTATTGTGCCATTACCACCAAGCTATTTATGGTACTCATGGTGTATGTTGATCTTGTGAAGGTAGGTTACCACCGCTGAGCACTAAACATGTACAAAAAACAAACATGTAGTTTGGTGCACTTTGGACTATTATTACCAAGTTATTTTTGAGTCCAATATTGTAGGGTTCACAAAGAAAGCCTTCCATGTGAAATATGTTGTTGACAATGATTTCTGAATTAGTATGTGAGATAGGCAACTCGAGTGGATGCGATTTCTCGTATTGCCATCAAACTTTTTGTTGGATCTCATAGTGTATGATTAACCTTGTGCATGAAGTTGATGATGATGAACACCACATGTACGAGCAACAAACATCTAGGTAGGTACGCTTTGTGCTATTATCATCATACTCTTTGTCAAATTTCATTGTGTAGGCTTCATGCAAGAGTAATGTGTTGTAGACAATTTGTGTCAACGTGTAGGAGAGAGGAGTGATAGAAAATTTCCTAATGCATGATCAAATATAATCTAAAATGTGCAAACTTCACATGGTAATTTAATCATACAAGGGTTGATGTGATTACACCAAAGAAGATTAGTATTTGTGACTATCAAGACATTACAAATCTTTAAAAACAATACTACCTCCGTCCGGGATAATTAGTCCCATTAGCCAAAACACAAAGACCAATGTAAAGCATTAATAACCAGCAATGCTTAATATTAGCAACCAATCAAATCACGAGCAACTTTGCATGCAGCTAGCTGCCTCGTTCACTTTGCATGCATCCAATCCAGCAACCGCCAACATTTACAGTAGGCAACCCACTTGCCTCTTCGGTTTCTGCATGCAGCTACCCACGCGCGTCACCAGCCAATCAAGCGCAAATCAAGTGGCCGGGTCAAGGAAAAGCAACTGCCTACAGCCAGCGGCCTTGAAAAAACGTACGCAGCTTCTTGGCTCACCGGACTTATATACCCGGATGGAGGTAGTACATACTTAGCACATATGCATTGTTGCGTTTAGACATGTATGGTGAACACCTTGTGAACATACAAAAATGTCATTAATATGTTGTGTTACAAAAAAATTTCTCATGAGCACCAAACTCGTATGTGAAACAAACATCCAAGTGGATGCACACTCTAGGAAATTATCCCAAGACTATTCATGAGAATGTGAAATGCAGGTAACTAGAAATGAGCTTTGAACCAACATGAGAAACAAGCATCCAAGTACACACAATTTGTTCTATTATCATCAATTTACTTGGTAACTCTCTTACACATATGATGTCGACATGAAACGGAAAGGCAAACTTATTACAATGATCACAGAATGAGTTTAAGAAACAAGCAATCAAGTGAGTCCTACTATATAGTGTCACACCACTTGTCGGCTTTTTGAGTGTGTGATTGAACATGTGCAAGATAAGTTGCCACCAATAAGCACCAAACTTTTATAAGAAACCAAAATGTAGGTAGGTGTATTTTGGAATATTTTTACCACATTATTTGTTGGGCTTAATGTTGTGGGGTTCAAAAAGAGAAGTATTCCATGTGAGTGGCAAGATGTTGACAATGATCACCGAACTAGTTTGTGAGACAGACAACCGAGTGGGCGAGATTTGTAGTATTGCCATCATACTATTTGTCGGATCTCATAGTGCATGATTGACCCTGTGAAGGTAAGTGATGATGATGAGAACCACACATGTACAAGAAACAAACATCCATGTAGGTGAGATATGTGCTATTATCGTCATACTATTTGTCAGATCCCATGGTGTAGCATTCACACCAGAGTATTGTGTAGTAGAAAAATTTGCGTCAGCATATACGAGAGAGGAGTGGTAGAAAATTTCTTACTGAGTTTGTTTTACTAGCCCTCTTCTGGAAACAGCCTCTTACAGAAATGTAGGGAAAGGCTGCGTACTATAGACCCAAAGTGGTAGGACCCTTCCCCGTACCCTGCGCAAGCGGGAGCTACATGCACCGGGCGGCCCTTTTTTGTTTTACTAGCCCTCTTCTGGCCAAAGTATGACAAATGTTGTTCAACTAATTCAAAGCACATGTTAAATAGCTACTTAACATTTTGTTACCATCTTCTTCACTTTTAAAATTGGAACACCTTCTCCACCCAGTTGATCTTCCCTCTCTTTCCCCTTCTTTTCTTTGGCATGTATCATTTAGTAGAAGGTGTGAACAAAAACGCACAAACAAAAGGATATGAAGCAAAATGCAAGAACAAACTATAGAGAAATGACTTGATTGTAGAAAATGTGAACTAGATACAGTATTCCTTGAGTATTACACTCTAGAGGCGGAGCCACAACCCCACGAGCCTAGGTAGAGCTGATGAACTCCATATGGAAACTACTAAGAAATAAGAGTTGAAGGACTAGTTTGGATGGGAAACACTCAACAAAGCAATTGCAACTAAATGCTTCTCTATATCAAATTAATGGATTCGCTCCACCACTGTTGCAGTAATGGTGGAAGCCTAATAGGCACCCTCAAAGCAAGAACATCAATGAACCAATCATTATAGCAACCTCGTTGTTGTTTTAACCTACAAGATAGTGACAATTTGACATTAGTATTGGATTCTACCATAACAATTGACCTCCAATATTGTAAATGTGAATATATTGGGAGTGAGAACTAACAAGCACCTAACATGTTTAAGAAAAAAACAACCGACTGAGTGCACTTTGTGCTATTATCAGTCATGAGACAATTTATCAAATTTTATGCTGTAGAATTGAGCATGTGTCATGTAAAAGGCAACATGCTAACGTTGGGCACCAAACTAGCTTAGCGAAATAATCGAGTAGGCGTGTTTTGTGCTACCATCATACTACTTCTCGTGTGCCATCTTTTATGATTTACCATGTGAATGTAAGTTGCTGACAACAAGCATCAGACACGTATACATACAAATACCCATGCATGCACCTCCCTATTATAATCATAAGATTATTTGGTTGGTATACTAGCCTATGTGCATTGTTTCTTTTCATGTCTTGGTATGCTAGTTACTTTTATTTAGTTCTTATTTTCTAACCAATGTTATTTTTCTAGCCTTATATTCTTGTTTTGAGTACGTGAGATGCTGTTATGGTGCAAGCCAACATCTGATGATGTTAAAGCAAACGTTGATGCGTCTCTTTGTTCAGGGGATGCTAATTCACGTGCAATCGTTACAGCGCTCGATTTCCGACTGAAACTTACGTAACTCAACATTCCTTTATTTCCTGACGGGAACTCAAGTTTTCTTTCAAGTGAATCCGTGTGAGAGAAAGATTAAAGGACACACCTGCCCCCACCCCTGCTGAAATCAGGGGGCAGCGAGATTTATGGAAGGCAATGTTGGCACCCACCTGTTTAATTTATTGCAACAGAGATTTATGGAAGGACAGACTGGCCCCACTAATTAATAGAATTAACGGAGGGAGAGATTTATGGATCAAGCGTTTCAACGCTCGCCCGCAAAAGGAGCATTCTCCCTTTGTTCATATTCGGGAGAAGGTTCCATTGCATCAATCATTAGAGATGTAAAGGGAAATTTTCTTGCAGCCTTCTTCGATTTCATTCCACATCTTGAAACTGCATGAGTGAGAGAAGCTATGGCAATGAGAACTGAACTATAACTTGCTAATTCGCCGGGATTCCGTAATGTGATGGCAGAATCTAATCCTTTGGAAGTCTTGTGGCAAACAAAGTAAATGGTCGGGCATTGTTCCCCATTTACACAGATTGTATATAGAGAGCTTGCATAGGAAATTGGGGAGGTAATTTTCAATCACTGTCATAGAAATGCTAATGAAGTTTCTCATGAGTTGGCTAGCGTTTGCTTTTTGGATAAAACATGATGTACTTGGTAAGATGAGCCCATTGATTTTCTTTTGAGTTATCTCATAAACGATGTAATTATTATTATTATTGAATAAAGCATGCCATGAAGGCCTTCTCTAAAAAAGGTTACCTGAATTGTCTTTGCATCTAGCAAACACAAGTTAACTGTTACTACCTCTGATCCATAATAAGTATCGCAGTTTTGAATTAACTCTAGTTCAAAATTGCAACACTTATTTTGGATCAGAGGGAGTAACATTTATCCGCCTTTCTCTTTCGTGTGCCCCTCCTTTCCTCTACTTTGTTCTCTCAAAAATGGTATGCAAAATTGAACATAATACATTGGGAAAGGCACGGAGACAAAAATGAGTGGAACAAAAAAAAGAGAAAATTAACCATCATTGCAGAAAATTGTTAACAATATGCATCACCCGTTAGGTATTGCATTGAAACCTCGATGTGCACCCTCATAGTTATCATCGACGATTTCAATCAACAGAGCAACCATGGAGTGTCTCGGTCTTATCGTATTCTCATCATATTGCACAGATTCTTCTCAAGCATTGTCTCCTATTTGAGGCCATCCCCTTAACCGTTCAGCCTATGGACACATCAGTATGGAGATTAAGGCCTTACTGTCAGAGTGGGAGTTTATTTCACAAAAACTTCATAGCGATCAAAATAGAGTAACAAATCAATTGGCGAGATATATCCATACTGATTGTAGCACTTCTGTTTGTCTACATAGAGGCCCTCCTGTATCGAGGATCTCTTCCCACTAGATTGTAACTCTGTCATTTTGGAATAAAACTTTTTTATCCTTGCAAAAACAATACATTGCGCTCGTTTCACATGTATCCTTAATTCCTATACCTACCTGCCGTGACATTTGGCTGAGGCTTTGGAGTGGCAATCATCGCTTCCTGTATAGGAGTACTAGTGACACGGATAAGACACATAGTATCTATAATCTAGATCTAAACCCAGAAAACAAACTTGGCAAAAGCACGTACAGTGAAGTAGACGAGACTCTTAGTTGTTGATGGCCATATACCTGGTTTCCATTTCGCAAAAATAAATAAAAAAAATACCTGGTTTCCATCACGGAACTTGCCAGAAAGAGCAATTACGTAAGCCTGCACAGTTGCCTAATTAGCTGACAAGTGACAGCCCCAAATGCATTAGATGATTCGAACCTGGACACTGACGATAGTGCACCCGACTACCTAAGAGGTGAGTAATTGTTTTTGCAGCTCGCAATTCACCACGTGCCGTTTAAGCCTGTATAGTATAGCCAGGCGAGCCCAGGCAGGCACCATGATCTGCATCGCCGCCGTCAGGCCGCTTTCAACACATGCTGGTCTGCGCGGCGTACACATCTCCTGAGACACCGCACGGGTGACTCGACAGGACACGAACAACCTGACAAACGGAGCCGATAAAGGACGCTTGTCAGGTCACCGGGACAGATGTGCTCCAGCATTGAACAACATTTGGTCGACACAGGATGAGAACGGGATGTGAAATGCCATGCGGGTGTAAAACAGGAAAGCGGTAAAAAAAACCATGCGGTGGATTGCTATAACCCTTTCCGAACTGACTGACTGACTGACTCTGTTTCTTCCTTGACATGTCACCCACACACACACGACAGAGGTGAGGACAGACAGGATTTATTCGACCACACAGCTAGTTTACTACAGATTACTGGTTCCGAATCGCAGGTTCCAGCCGAGCCACGCCTTTCCCCTACATACATTTGCACGGGCGGACGGCCGAGGGAGAGCAGACGGCGGCGGCGGCGACGACGACGACGGGCGGCGGGTATCGGCTAGGCTCGGGCCGGACCGGATTCTTGGTGCCTTGTCCACGACGGATGACGCATCACGGGTTGGTGATGTCGTGGATGCTCTTGCGCTTGCTGTCGCCGCGGGTGGCGGCGTTGGCCTGGCGGATGAAGTACTTCTGCGCATGGCTGGCCACCTGCGTCGGCGTCCGCGTCTTCACCGACCACCGCGAGATGTTCCTCCAATCCCCGCGCCCGTACTTCTCCAGCCCCTCCAGGAACATCCTATTGCCGAGACCCAACGGAGAAAAAGGTCAGCGCCAGTATAGATCGCATAGCAAAAATGGTAAAAATTTACGTGTGGCATGGTGGGGCCAGCGGAATCATCCGACGTGGCAAGATCCGGGGAAGTATCTAGGACCTCGAAGAACGCGCCGACGAATAACAGGGGAAAGGGACAAGAAAACGAACAGGGTCCAGGGAAGGAAGGCAGTTGGAGATTTTGACGGCGGAGGGGTGTGTATACCTGTGCTCCTCCTCGGTCCAGGGTATGCCCTTGCGGCGCTCCTCGCCGCCGGAGCCGCGGGGACGGCCGCGCCCCGCCGCGACGGTGCCGCCGCCGCCGGCGGCGCCGTCGTCGTCGTCGTCGTCCCACGACTCGGGGGGCTCGACCAGGCCGCGCTCGATGAGGTCGATGTCGGCCACCAGCGCCTGGTAGTGCTCCCAGGCCTCCTGCGGCGTGCGCCCCGGCAGCTGCGCCGCCACGAACGCCCACCGGTTCGGCACGTGCTCCGGGATCGCCACCAGCGCGCTCTCGAACACCTTGTCCTCCGCCTTGGTCCACGGCCTGCTGGGCGGCGGCGGCGGCGGCGGCATCGCCGCCGGCGCCCACGAGGACGAAGACCCACCACCCATGCCCATGCCCATACCCATGCCCATGCCGCTGCCGCGGTAGAAAGCCATGCCGCGCAACAGCTTACCGTTTCTTCCTGGGTTTGCGATGGCTTTTGGCTCGCGTTTTCTGATGATCTCGCCGAGGCAGCCCCGGGCGCCTTATAAAGATTTGGAGCGAGGATGGCCCGGGGGGCGCGCTTGATTCTCTGTGTGCCCCGCCCGCGCACACGTTTTGGGCGTGACGGCCGTCGCGTGGCACCGCATTGCGTTTCTTTCTCTTTTTTTTTTGAGCCGAATGTGGCACCGCATATTGCTATACACGCCCGTACCGTGCCGCCAACGCAGTGATCAAGTGTAACAAGTTTTTTTTACACAGTGTGAAAGTGCAACTAGTTGCTATCTTATGAACCGATGCATCAGAACGAAGCCGTAACTAAGTTGAACGTTTATTGATCACATAGTTCAAAGAGAGTTCTCCCTCGGTATAAATAGTTCATATTGACCAGGGAAGAGAGTGGAGTGTTGATGATTTTTTTTTTGACTGGTGTCACAGCTCATATGGTTAGTAATTTCCCTATTACATGGAAGCACTTAATTGCCAATTGATTGGGTATAAATGTATAAAGCTCTCTTCACTCAAGAGAGTTCTCCCTTCCATAAAATTATACTACTTGTCAAGATTGAGCAAGAACCTTAAAATTTTCAACGCACAGAAATAAATATCTTGTTGATCTACGGCCTCTCTACTTTTGTAAAATATATTGAGGATGGTGTTCCTTCTTTTAGGGTTTGAGGATGATGTTTCTTATGACTTGTCTCTATAAACTTGTTTAATTTGTTGGTAAATTTAGAAACAATGTTATTTTCCTATATATTGACAACTTTCCATCAGAATGGAAGGAAAGTTTTATTAAGTTCAATTGCCTACAATTCATTTCCCTTGTGTATATGCAAAAAATAGTTAATACCTTTCTTTGTGATGCAACCATCTATTATTTTCTCTCTTTTTTGCGGGGAATTACACTTGTATTGTTAGTTCTTATAGGATTAAACACGACATGACAAATCATTATTTATAATCTGTATATTCACATTTTTAGTCTCGCGAATCAAAGTGGACCTTAGTATTCTCTAACCGTGCAGACGCACTCTTGCAACCGATCCACTAAGTTACTCCTCTCTCTATCTCTCTCTCTCTCTCTCTCTCTCTCTATCTCTATCTCTCTCTCTCTCTACACTGCAAACTTCTCCCTAAGCGTGTCTCCTCACACATATGCCACCTTAGCAAACCCAAAAGTCTCCTAGTGCTCTCCTCATTTAGCTTCCTTCATAAGCCACATTTACCTTTTCGATCTAGATCGATGCATGTAACTGAAGAATACATGTGAACCTCTCTCTTCCCCTCACGTAAAGCAGAACTTACTTTTAGACAAGATATATACTCCACATCTTGTAGAGATAGTACGCCATCAAGAGTTTATCAATAAGGAACCAAAAGGTATGTAAGGTGGCAAACTCGCATAAGCATGGACACGTGTATATGCGGCCATCGAGGCCCGTTCAAGAAAGCAAGGGTTCATTGAGCAATATCCACCTTAATGAGAAGGACCACCTTGGAAGGGTGCGGCTACAGGGTTAGAGAAGTTACTCCACACACACACACACACACACACACACCCTTTTTCCGCCTCACTACACCGCAAACTTCTCCCTAAGCGTGTCTCCTCACACATATGCTACCCTAGCAAACCCAAAAGTCTCCTAGTGCTCTCACCATTTAGCTTCCTTCATAAGACACATTTACCTTTTCAATCTAGACCGACTCATGTAACTGAAGAATACATGTGAACCTCTCTCTTCCCCTCACGTAAAGCAAAACTTACTTTTAGACAAGATATATACTCCACATCTTGTAGAGATAGTACGCCATCAAGAGTTTATCAATAAGGAACCAAAAGGTATGTAAGGTGGCAAACTCACATAAGCATGGACACGTGTATATGCGGCCATCGAGGCCCGTTCGGGAAAGCAAGGGTTCATTGAGCAATATCCACCTTAATGAGAAGGACCACCTTGGAAGGTTGCGGCTACAGGGTTAGAGAAGTTACTCCACACACACACACACCCTTTTTCCGCCTCACTACACCGCAAACTTCTCCCTAAGCGTGTCTCCTCACACATATGCCACCCTAGCAAACCCAAAAGTCTCCTAGTGCTCTCACCATTTAGCTTCCTTCATAAGCCACATTTACCTTTTCGATCTAGATCGATGCATGTAACTGAAGAATACATGTGAACCTCTCTCTTCCCCTCACGTAAAGCAGAACTTACTTTTAGACAAGATATATACTCCACATCTTGTAGAGATAGTACGCCATCAAGAGTTTATCAATAAGGAACCAAAAGGTATGTAAGGTGGCAAACTCGCATAAGCATGGACACGTGTATATGCGGCCATCGAGGCCCGTTCAAGAAAGCAAGGGTTCATTGAGCAATATCCACCTTAATGAGAAGGACCACCTTGGAAGGGTGCGGCTACAGGGTTAGAGAAGTTACTCCACACACACACACACCCCTTTTTCCGCCTCACTACACCGCAAACTTCTCCCTAAGCGTGTCTCCTCACACATATGCTACCCTAGCAAACCCAAAAGTCTCCTAGTGCTCTCACCATTTAGCTTCCTTCATAAGACACATTTACCTTTTCAATCTAGACCGACTCATGTAACTGAAGAATACATGTGAACCTCTCTCTTCCCCTCACGTAAAGAAAAACTTACTTTTAGACAATATATATACTCCACATCTTATAGAGATAGTACGCCATCAAGAGTTTATCAATAAGGAACCAAAAGGTATGTAAGGTTGCAAACTCGCATAAGCATGGACACGTGTATACGTGGCCACCGAGGCCCGTTCGAGAAAGCAAGGGTTCGTTCAGAAATATCCACCTTAATGAGAAGGACCACCTTGGAAGGGTGCGACTGTAGGGTTAGAGAAGTTACTCCACACACACACACCCTTTTTTCTGCCTCACTACACCGCAAACTTCTCCCTAAGCGTGTCTCCTCACACATATGCTACCCTAGCAAAACCAAAGTTTCCTAGTGCTCTCACCATTTATCGTCCTTCATAAGCCACATTTAACTTTTCAATCTAGATCGACTCATGTAACTGAAGAATACATGTGAACCTCTCTCTTCCCCTCACGTAAAGCAAAACTTACTTTTAGACAAGATATATACTCCACATCTTGTAGAGATAGTACGCCATCAAGAGTTTATCAATAAGGAACCAAAAGGTATGTAAGGTGGCAAACTCGCATACGCATGAACACGTGTATATGTGGCCACTGAGGCCTGTTCGAGAAAGCAATGGTTCATTGAGAAATATCCACCTTAATGAGAAGGACCACCTTGGAAGGGTGCGACTCCAGGGTTAGACACTACAAAAGAAGACACTTCCGTGATGATACGTGTTTGTCACAGTAGGTCACATTTTCTGTCATGCATGTACGTCAATGAGGATTTTATGACAGAATCAAGATAGTCATACATGTGCTGTCGTAGAAGTTTTCCATGACATTACCAAAATTAGCATCACGGAAGTGTTCACTTCCATGACGATAAATGCCGCGTTATGGAAGTGCTTTCATCAAGGGTGACCGACACATGGCATCCACCGTAACGGGTCGCCGTTAAGTTATCAGGCCCGGTTTTGGATCGATAACCCGCTAACAGCCACAACCAATGATGATTTTCCACGTGTAAAATTCTCATTGGCCGACGGAACCACGTATCAGCTCCGCGTCGGCACAGGTGTCACTCATCCAATGGGCGAGATGCACCTATGATATGTTGACACATGGACCGGCCCAAAAGTGGCCCATAAAGATTAAATGGGCTGGCCCAACTAAAGGCCCACGAGATTTCATCGACCATAATGGGCCGGCCCAGCTAAAGGCCCATGAGATTTCACCGACCATAATGGGTCGGCCCAGCTAAGGGCCCACTAGATTTTGAGGACACTAATGGGCCGGCCCGTTAATAGGCTGTCATGTTTTGGGCCAAATGTCGGCCCATATTTGATCCGATCCATTAACAGTCTGCCATGTTCCAGGCCCAATAAAGGCTCATATGAGATCTGGCCCGTTAAAATCCTACCATGTTCTGGGTCAAATTACGGCCCAGATCAGATCTGGCCCTTTAAGAGGCTTTGGGCTAAATTATGGCCCATATCAGATTCGTCCCGTCAACTGGACGCTATGCTTTTGGGCCCACTTGCTAAAGGACCATTTAGTAATTCGGCCTGATATTAGTTTCGGCCTGTTTGACATTTCGGCATGTTAAAAGCCCGTCATATAGTTGGGCCTAACTATGGCCCGGTTTGCATCCGACCTGCTCACAACCGATAACCTGATTGGGAAAAATAAGGACTGAGACAATTTTGGCCTGTTAAAGGCTCGTGATGTGATTGGCACAATCATGGGCCGGGGTCTATTTCGGCCTGCTGTCGGCCCGTGAGCTGTTCGGCATGTTTCAGGCCCAACCTACTTTTCAGCCTCCTAAAAGTCCATTGAGTTTTCTTGCGAATATAGGGCCGGCGGTTTACTCTACCTATTAGAGGCCCAAATCTACTAGTGGGTCAGTTTACATTTAGGCCTGTTAATGGACCGATTATGTAGTGATTTGGATGACGACCCGATTATGTACCATAATTTTACAGTTTGGCCGGTTTACTGCGTAGACATGATATATATACAGTAAAATAACTGCATAATCGTGAATAAGAAAAATCTAGAGTATAAAATAAATAAATTACAACATATTACATCCACTAGGCATCACAGTTCACCACTATGATAATAAAGCACAAGCAGACAGCAGATTACATACATTGGGCATCAAAGATCGCCACTAGTGCAGATAAACACGCCGACAAAATAATATACAAAACCAACATCACTTCAATAGAGTTCAAGAAAGGTTAGCCCTGCTCGGGAGCTGTAGCGCAAGCAGCTGAGCAAGCTGATGAGACTGCGCTTGTTTGACACTTATATCCTCCTCACTCTGAAAGATAAAGAAGTAGATAGATGACAAGTTTTGCACATATAAGTATCAGTGCTAACAATTCATCACATTCCTTACTGACAAATAAAGTGACACAGCTTAAAATACCATTAACACAATATGGTATTGTTCAGGTTAAGACATGGCAAGAAATGACATTGTGAAGGAGTTGGCAGCTTCACAACACCACTGGATTACAGATCAAGAACTCATAAGTATCAATGGTTAGTGTGTTGTCAATTTATCCCATTTCAGATTGGCAAATATAGAGACGGTTTAAATAATAGTAGAATGATATGACATTGTTCATAGTTAAGACATTGCAGAATATGACACTGTGCTATCGTGGGTAGGTTCACCACACCACTGGATTACGGATCAAGAACAGAAGCATACATGCAGTGCAAAAGAAGATCACTTGCTCTGTATAGTTTAATTTACATGGTATGAAGAAGGAACTTGGTTGTACAACTGAAAACTTAAATTGAGAAAGACAATTTTGTTTATGAAGTACATAATAAACATTAAACATGCAATTTGATGCAAACACCAAAAATAAATAGTTGTTGCAGTCATGCCTAACCAAATATACACAACAAAGTTTGAAGGGTTGAGAAGGACAAACTTACATTATTGGTGAAGACATGCTCTATAAAGTCCTTGTCCATGCTGATGGGGGGGGGGCAATTCAAGAATTTTACCACAGAATCTTCTTCATAAGCATTGCCTTTATTCTACATTTTGTTAAGAGTAAATATAGATGTGATAATATAAGAAAAAATGGAGAATATTTAAGATAAAATGAAGAGTGATGCTACATAACCAAGTAGCTATAAATGTAAGTACAACGATACATGCAAAAGGTACAGCTAAGAGCAATGCAGAGCTAAACTTCTTCAGGACCATCAATGTTATGCAACCTTATGGTAAGAGTAAATATAGATCTGATGCGTAGAAAATGGTGGGCAAAGGAAAATAAGCTGCAGAGTGATGGTACATGAACAACTACCTGTCAATATAAGTACACTGATAAAGGACACCAGGTACTTACAAGAACAATGCAGAGCTAAAAAAATTTATTGGCCTTGGATATATTGTACACTAATGTAACCATTGATACAGATCAGATAATTTGGAGTGAACAATTGATAAGCAAGCTATCATGCATACTGCTGTCACATAATGGACCAGATATGAATGCAAGTACAGTGATATAGGACAACAGGTACTAACAAGAGCAAAGCAGCGGGCAGCATATTTACGATATCCTGTCATTCTTTTCAAACCGAAATTCTTCTTCGAGCCGATTTCTTGCAAAAAAGATCCGTAAGGCACACGCGAAAAAGTAGAAGTTCAAATTGTCATGTGATATCATAGACAGTACCTCATCCTGGGAATGAGACCGGTGCATAATAAGGTTTTTCCATTCAATGTCTTCTAAATTTAGCACAGGAGACTTCACCGGAAATTTGTTTATAGACTTGCCATCAAACTGTGATTTCCTCAGGTAACACCGATACTGCTGCAATGCTTCCTTGAAAAGCGCAAGCAAGCTTTGCTCGTCATGACTATCCAGATTGACCCTCGTCTACTTACAACAATGTGATGTAAATCATTGATGTTTTCAATCAGTAGAAAACAGGAAAATAATCACCATGAATAATAGCACTTACACGTAAGTGGGACAGGAAGATGTGAAAATGGTATTTGTCTTCACTATAATCTTCCCATGATGGGAATATATGCACGTAGTCCCTAGCAACATTGAAAACATTGTCTTTAAAACTGGGAATAACTGGAATGGGGTTCCAATCTGCAGGAATTGGCCGTCTCTGCAGTTGGGATAGGTCTTCGGCCGGTGGACTTGCTGTACTTTTTGTTGGAGTGGGATTTTTCTGTGGTACGGCTGGTGCTATGGCAACTGAAATCGGCATACCTTTTGCTGGAGTGCATGTCCTGTGTGGTGGGGCTAGTGGTGTGGCTAGTGAAGTATGGGTATAGTCTGCTGGAGTCGGTTCTACGTTTTGTGTCACTGGTTGTACAACCAATATAAGTGGGGTGCTGTCATATTTCTCCGGCACCACCACGTTTTCAAGGACTTTGATGGTGCTCCTTCAGGTTCGGCAATCACCCTCTTCCTTTTTGATGTCTGATGCACAAGAACAACATTTGAGTGGAAAACATGGTATGATGACAGATGGAATATGTATTGATAATGGATGGCATGGCATCTTGACATATATGATGAGTAAACTAAGAAGATGGCCGTACAACAAAGTAGAATAAATGCAAGAAAACATATGCAAGATACGCGCAATCAATAAAACCTTGCCAAATTAGAACAGGCACCTTGATGGGTGAACAGGATAGGCCATCTGCCTTTGACTCCTCGAGGTTAGAATAGTCATTAGGATCATATTCTGAACAAGAATCTACAAGTGGGGAGCGTATGAGTCTCATTGCATCTAGAATGGCACTCAATGCCTTGGTGCCAATTTTTTAAGTCGTTGTAGTGTTCCACAATATTCTTCTGATGCACAGATTCTGATATTTGCTACCTCTTGAGCACTGTGTTGGTTTTCCCTTGAAGAGGAAAGGGTGATGCAACAAAGTAGCGTAAGTATTTCCCTCGGTTTTTGAGAACCAAGGTATCAATCCAGTAGGAGACTACACGCAAGTCCCTCGTACCTACACAAACAAATAAGAACCTCGCAACCAACGCGATAAAGGGGTTGTCAATCCCTTCACGGTCACTTACGAGAGTGAGATCTGATAGAGATAACAATAATAAGATAAATATTTTTGATATTTTTATGATATATATTAAAAGTAAAGATTGCAAAGTAAAATAGATTGGAAACTTATATGGTAAGAGATAGACCCGGGGCCATAGGTTTCACTAGTGGCCTCTCTCAAGATAGCATAAGTATTACAGTGGGCGAACAAATTACTGTCGAGTAATTGATAGAAAAGTGCATAATCATGTATGTAGGCATCACGTCCGCGACAAGTAGACCGACACGATTCTACATCTACTACTATTACTCCACACATCGACCGCTATCCAGCATGCATCTAGAGTATTAAGTTCATAAGAACAGAGTAGTGCATTAGGCAAGATGACATGATGTAGAGGGATAAACTCAAGCAATATGATATAAACCCCATCTTTTTATCCTCGATGGCAACAGTACAATACGTGCCTTGCTGCCCTGCTGTCACTGGGAAAGGACACCGCAAGATTGAACCCAAAGCTAAGCACTTCTCCCATTGCAAGAAAGATCAATCTAGTTGGCCAAACCAAGCTGATAATTCGGATCTGAGACAGGAGGTATACCCAACTATTTTGGGTGTCCTATGAAGATGCATTTATCCGCTTTGGGTTCGAGCTTATCAGCCTGAAAATTTTTCACATAAGCATCGCAGCCCCAAACTTTTAAGAAATGACAGCTTAGGTTTCCCTAAACCATAGTTCATACGGTGTCATCTCATCGGAATTACGTGGTGCCCTATTTAAAGTGAATGTGGTTGTCTCTAATGCCTAACCCATAAACTATTGTGGTAATTTGATAAGAGACATCATGGTATGCATCATATCCAATAGGGTGCAGTTATGATGTTCGGACACACCATCACACTATGGTGTTCCAGGCTGTATTAGTTGTGAAACAATTTCCACAATGTCTTAATTCTGTGCCAAACCCGTAATTCAGATATTCATCTCTATGATCATATCATAGATATTTTATCCTCTTGTCACGGCGATCTTTCAACTTCACCCTGAAATTACTTGAACCTTTCAATAATTCAGACTCGTGATTTATCAAGTAAATGTACTCAACATCTACTCAAATCATCTGTGAAGTAAGAACATAACGATATCCACTACACGCCTCAGCACTCATTGGACTGCACACATCAAAATGTATTTCTTCCAACAAGTTTCTTTCTAGTTCCATTTTACTGAAACCGAGGATTTCAGTCATCTTGCCCATGTGGTATGATTTGCATGTCTCAAGTGATTCAAGATCAAGTGAGTTCAAACGGTCCATTTGCATGGAGTTTCTTCATGCATATACACCAATAGACATGGTTCGCATGTCTCAAACTTTTCAAAAACGAGTGAGCCCAAAGATCCATCAACATGGAGCTTCTTCATGCGTTTTATACCGATATGACTTACGTGGCAGTGCCACAAGTAGGTGGTACTATCATTACTATCTTATATCTTTTGGCATGAACATGTGTATCACTACGATCGAGATTCAATAAACCATTCATTTTAGGCGTAAGACCATTGAAGGTATTATTCAAATAAACAAAGTAACGATTATTCTCCTTAAATGAATAACCGTATTGCGATAGGCATAATCCAATCATGTCTATGCTCAACGCAAACACCAAATAACCATTATTTAGGTTTAACACCAATCTCGATGGTAGAGGGAGCGTGCGATGCTTGATCATATCAACATTGGAAACACTTCCAACACATATCGTCAGCTCACCTTTAGCTAGTCTCCGTTTATTCCGTAGCTTTTATTTCGAGTTACTAACACTTAGCAACCGAACCGGTATCTAATACCCTGGTGCTACTAGGAGTACTAGTAAAGTACACAATGTATATCCAATATACTTCTATCGACCTTGCCAGCCTTCTAATCTACCAAGTATCTAGGGTAATTCTGCTCCAGTGGTTGTTCCCCTTATTACAGAAGCACTTAGTCTCGGGTTTGGGTTCAACCTTGGGTTTCTTCACCAGAGCAGCAGCTGAATTGCCGTTTCATGAAGTATCCCTTCTTGCCCTTGCCCTTCTTGAAACTAGTGGTTTCACCAACCATCAACAATTGATGCTCCTTCTTGATTTCTACTTTGGTGTCAAACATCGCGAATATCTCAAGGATCATCATATATGTCCCTGATATATTATAGTTCATCATGAAGCTCAAGCAGCTTGGTGGTAATGACTTCGGAGAACCATCACTATTTCATCTGGAAGATCAAATCCCACTCGATTCAAGCGATTGTTGTACTCAGACAATCTGAGCACAAGTTCAACAATTGAGCTTTTCTCCCTTAGTTTGCAGGCTAAGAAAATCGTCGGAGGTCTTATACCTCTTGACGTGGGCACGAGCCTGAAATCCCAATTTCAGCCCTCGAAACATCTCATATGTTTCGCGATGTTTCAAAAACCGTCTTCGGTGCCTCAACTCTAAACCGTTTAACTGAACTATCACGTAGTTATCAAAACGTGTATGTCAGATGTTCGCAACATCCACAGACGATGTTCGAGGTTCAGCACACTGAGCGGTGCATTAAGGACATAAGCCTTCTATGAAGCAATGAGGACAATCCTCGGTTTACGGACCTAGTCCGCATAATTTCTACTATCAACTTTCAACTAAATTTTCTCTAGGAACATATCTAAACAGTAGAACTGAAGCGCGAGCTACGACATAATTTGCAAAGATCTTTTGACTATGTTCAGGATAATTAAGTTCATCTTATGAACTCCCACTCAGATAGACATCCCTCTAGTCATCTAAGTGATTACATGATCCGAGTCAACTAGGCCGTGTCCGATCATCACGTGAGACGGACTAGTCAACATCGGTGAACATCTTCATGTTGATCGTATCTACCATACGACTCATGCTCGACCTTTCGGTCTTCTGTGTTCCGAGGCCATGTCTGTACACATGCTAGGCTCGTCAAGTCAACCTAAGTGTTTCGCGTGTGTAAATCTGTCTTACACCCGTTGTATGTGAACGTTAGAATCTAACACCCGATCATCACGTGGTGCTTCGAAACAACGAACTGTCGCAACGGTGCACAGTTAGGGGAAACACTTTCTTGAAATTATTATGAGGGATCATCTTATTTACTACCGTCATTCTAAGTAAACAAGATGCATAAACATGATAAACATCACATGCAATCAAATAATAGTGACATGATATGGCCAATATCATATAGCTCCTTTGATCTCCATCTTGGGGCTCCATGATCATCTTGTCACCGGCATGACACCATGATCTCCATCATCATGATCTCTATCATCGTGTCTTCATGAAGTTGTCTCGTCAACTATTACTTCTACTACTATAGCTAACAGTTAGCAATAAAGTAAAGTAATTACATGACATTTATGTTGACACGCAGGTCATAAATAAATTAAGACAACTGCTATGGCTCCTGCCGGTTGTCATACTCATCGACATGCAAGTCGTGATTCCTATTACAAGAACATGATCAATCTCATACATCACATATATCATTCATCACATCCTTTTGGCCATATCACATCACATAGCATACCCTGCAAAAACAAGTTAGACGTCCTCTAATTGTTGTTTGCATGTTTTACGTGGCTGCTATGGGTTTCTAGCAAGAACGTTTCTTACCTACGCAAAAACCACAACGTGATATGCCAATTGCTATTTACCCTTCATAAGGACCCTTTTCATCGAATCCGATCCGACTAAAGTGGGAGAGACAGACACCCGCCAGCCACCTAATGCAACTAGTGAATGTCAGTTGGTGGAACCGGTCTCACGTAAGCGTACGTGTAAGGTTGGTCCGGGCCGCTTCATCCCACGATGCCGCCGAATCAAGATAAGACTAGTAACGGCAAGCATATTGAACAAAATCAACTCCCACAACTACTTTGTGTTCTACTCGTGCATAGAAACTACGCATAGACCTAGCTCATGATGCCACTGTTGGGTAACGTAGCAGAAATTCAAAATTTTCCTACGTGTCACCAAGATCTATCTATGGAGAGACCAGAAATGAGGGGAAGGAGAGTGCATCTACATACCCTTGTAGATCGCTAAGCGGAAGCGTTCAAGAGAACGGGGTTGATGGAGTCGTACTCGTCGTGATCCAAATCACCGGAGATCCTAGTGCCGAACGGACGGCACCTCTGCGTTCAACACACGTACAGCCCGACGATGTCTCCCACGCCTTGATCCAGCAAGGAGAGAGGGAGAGGTTGTGGAAGACTCCATCCAGCAGCAGCACAACAGCGTGGTGGTGGTGGAGGAGCGTGGCAATCCTGCAGGGCTTCGCCAAGCACCACGGGAGAGGAGAAGTACTTGGGAGAAGGGGAGGGCTGCACCAGAACATTGGTATGGCTGCCCTCCCACCCCCCACATATATATAGGGGCAAGGGAGAGAGGGGGGGCGCAGCCTTGGCCATTCCTCCAAGGAAGGGTGCGGCCAGGGAGGAGTCCCTCCTCCCCAAGGCACCTAGGAGGTGCCTTCCCCCTTTAGGACTCTTCATTTCCTTATCTCTTGGTGCATGGGCCTCTTGGGGCTAATGCCCTTGGCCCATATAGGCCAAGGCGCACACCCCTACAGCCCATGTGCCCCCCGGGGCAGGTGGCCCCACCCGGTGGACCCCCGGGACCCTTCCGGTGGTCCCGGTACAATACCGGTGACCCCGAAACTTGTCCGGTGACCAAAACAAGACTTCCCATATATAAATCTTTACCTCCGGACCATTCCGGAACTCCTCGTGACGTCCGGGATCTCATCCGGGACTCCGAACAACATTCGGTAACCACATACAAACTTCCTTTATAACCCTAGCGTCATCGAACCTTAAGTGTGTAGACCCTACGGGTTCGGGAACCATGCAGACATGACCGAGACGTTCTCCGGTCAATAACCAACAGCGGGATCTGGATACCCATGTTGGTTCCCACATGTTCCATGATGATCTCATCGGATGAACCACGATGTCGAGGATTCGATCAATCCCGTATACAATTCCCTTTGTCTAGCGGTATTGTACTTTCCCGAGATTCGATCGTCGGTATCCCGATACCTTGTTCAATCTCGTTACCGGCAAGTCTCTTTACTCGTTCCGTAACACATCATCCCGTGATCAACTCCTTGATCACATTGTGCACATTATGATGATGTCCTACCGAGTGGGCCCAGAGATACCTCTCCGTCACACGGAGTGACAAATCCCAGTCTCGATTCGTGCCAACCCAACAGACACTTTCGGAGATACCTGTAGTGTACCTTTATAGCCACCCAGTTACGTTGTGACGTTTGGCACACCCAAAGTATTCCTACGGTATCCGGGAGTTGCACAATCTCATGGTCTAAGGAAATGATACTTGACATTAGAAAAGCTTTAGCATACGAACTACACGATCTTGTGCTATGCTTAGGATTGGGTCTTGTCCATCACATCATTCTCCTAATGATGTGATCTCGTTATCAACGACATCCAATGTCCATGGTCAGGAAACCGTAACTATCTATTGATCAACGAGCTAGTCAACTAGAGGCTTACTAGGGACATGGTGTTGTCTATGTATCCACACATGTATCTGAGTTTCCTATCAATACAATTCTAGCATGGATAATAAACGATTATCATGAACAAGGAAATATAATAATAACCAATTTATTATTGCCTCTAGGGCATATTTCCAACAGCACCCCGGGCCAACAACCCGGCGGGTGGTGCTGATGACGCTCAGGGAGTGGTGGACCGGGCCCGCGCGCGCAGGGAGGCCGAGTTAGCCGCACAGCATCAGGCTCGGTAGCTCACGCCGGTTCATCCAACCACCTTGACTGAACCTGGTGTTACTTCCAGTTCTTTGGGGGTGCCTTGCCTTATCCCCGCTTTACGTAACGTGCGCCTGCCCAAGGATTTCAAAGGCCCGCGCAAGGTACCAAATTACACGGCGGATCAACCTCCAGAGACATGGGTGGAGAGCTATGAGATGGCCATGGAGATGCTCGATGTGGATGACGCGGCGTGTGCAAAATACTTCACCATGATGCTCGAAGGAACGGCCCGTACTTGGTTAAAAAGCTTACCGGCTAATTCTATCAGTTCATGGGCCCAATTACGGGCCCGGTTTATCAGCAATTTCAAAGATACCTGTAAACAACCTATGTCGATAGTGGACTTAGCTGCATGCGTCCAGGAGGAAGGAGAATCAATGACTCATTGGGTGCGCCGGGTTTCACAAGTGTTGCACTCCTCAGACCACATCAACGCTGACACCGCAGTATTAACCCTAGAGGGCAACTGCCGGTTTGGACCCCTGAAGCTGAAGTTGGGACGGATGAAGCGTCATTGCACCGACATGGGGACTCTCATGGCCTCTTTGGTGAAATATACTGATTCTGATAGTACCAAGGATCCCGAATCTGATGATGACAAGACAGGGAAGGGAAAGAAGAACAGCAGCTCCAAAGGTCAGTAGCATCATTGGGTAGGCAATGGCGGAGGAGGCAAGCGTAAAGAGGACGGTAACATGGACTTTGTGGCTAATACCAACGCATAGAAAAATGGCCAGCGACGCAAGGGTAGGACAAGAAATCGTAGTGGGGCACCCAACCCTAACCCAAACCGCCTAAACTATCTGCTAAGCCAGCCCTGTCCAAAACATGGGACGAAGGAGGAACTAGCAAACCACCTTTGGAAGGATTGCTTTATTATGTAGGAGTTCAAGAATTCTAATAATTTCCGGTATGATCGCGAATCTGGCGATGGCTCAGGGTCCGGGCCGGGTTACGGTGGAGGAAGTTCCGGTTCAGGGTTTAATGGTAATCCGGGCGGAAATAATGGTCAAAATAATCGGAACAACCAGGGTGGTTACAACCAACAGCAGCAGCAGCAGCAGTCGGGTTACCAGAGCAACCCAAAGAAGTTGAGTGGTGGACAGTACCATGTCTTTACGACTAGCTTGGACAAGCGAGACCGGAAGGTTCAGAGGCGGGCAGTCAACTCTGTTGAACCGGCCATACCCCGTTATCTACGTTGGTCTGAACAGCCGATCATATGGAGCAGAGAAGATCACCCACCCCAGGTCGATAATCCGGGTCAGTTGGCTCTGGTGGTGGCGCCTCAGGTGGGAGGTTATAAGTTTACCAAGGTACTCATGGATGGAGGGAGCAGTATTAACATCCTGTACTATGAGACCTTCTGACGTATGGGGCTAACAGATAAGAATCTCAAACCGTCGAATACAGTATTCCACGGTGTAGTGCCTGGCAGATCAGCATATCCCGTTGGTAAGATAGCTCTGGAAGTGGCCTTTGGGGATGATCATGATTCCAGGTCGGAGACATTGACGTTTGCATGGTGAAAATCCAAAGTCCATATCATGCCCTGTTTGGGCGACCGGCATACGCCAAGTTTATGGCTCGGCCATGTTATGTGTATTTGCAGCTCAAGATGCCGGGTCACAAGGGGACAATAACGGTTCATGGAAGCCGCAAAATCGCTTTGGAATGTGAGGAAGGAGATGCGGCTTATGCAGAGTCGGTTTGTGCCACCGAGGAGTTGAAGTACTATAAAGACAATGTTGATCCGGCGGACATGACTCCGTTGAAGAAGCCAACTACGGAGCATGATCCGGCCCTGAAGTTCAAACCGGCAGCAGAGACTAAGCTTGTTGATTTCGTACCTGGCGATTCGTCCAAGTAGTTTAGCATCAGTGTCAACTTGGATCCGAAATAGGAAGGCGCGCTCATCGAGTTCATCCGTGAGAATCGGGACATTTTCGCATGGAAACCTACTAACATGGTAGGTGTACCGAGGCAACTCGCTGAGCACACACTTAATGTGGATCCTAAATACAAACCAGTGAAACAGTTCCTCCGCCGGTTTAATGAAGAAAGGCGCAAGGCGATTGGAGAAGAGGTAGCCAGGCTCTTAGCAGGTGGCTTTATTATTGAAGTTTTTCACCCTGAGTGGCTCGCCAATCCGGTGCTGGTCCTCAAGAAAAACGACACCTGGCGCATGTGTGTGGATTACACAGATCTTAATAAGGCTTGTCCAGCAGATCCTTTTGCCCTCCCCCGTATTGATCAAATTATTGATGCTACGGCGGGTTGTGAGCGTCTAAGTTTTTTGGATGCGTATTCTGGCTATCATCAGATCAAAATGGCAGTTAAGGACCAGGAGAAGACAACATTTATAACTCCCTTTGGAGCCTTCTGCTATGTGTCTATGCCCTTCGGGCTCAAGAGTGCCCAGGCAGCTTACCAACGGTGTGTACAAAATTGTCTGCACAAGCAGATTGGCCGTAATGTACATGCTTACGTGGATGATATCGTGGTTAAATCCAGGGTGAAGGAGACTTTGATTGATGATTTGAAAGAAACCTTTGATAATCTGAGAACATACAAGATGATGCTTAATCCGGACAAGTGTGTTTTTGGTGTACCGGCAGGCAAGCTATTGGGTTTTCTAGTGTCCAACAGGGGAATTGAGGCTAATCCGGAGAAGATCACAGCTATCACCTCCCTGGCTAAACCGAAGTGTATCAACGATGTTCAACGCCTGGCAGGCAGGATTGCTGCGCTAAGCCGGTTTATCAGTCGCCTGGGTGAGAAGGCAATCCCTTTGTATCAGATATTGAAAAACACGGATCAGTTTGTCTGGAGTTCTGCTGCTAATGAAGCGTTTGAGGACTTAAAGCGGCAATTGGCCAATTCGCCTGTGCTCGCCGCTCCCGTTGACAAGGAGCCGTTACTGCTATATGTTGCTGCTAGTGTTCGGGCGGTCAGTGTAGCTATTGTGGTAGAGCGAAAGGAGGCAGGTAAGGAGCATCCGGTTCAACGTCCGGTTTATTACATCAACGAGGTGCTCATTGAATCCAAGCAAAGGTATCCGCATTGGCAGAAGCTGGTGTATGGAGTCTTTATGGCAAGCCGGAAGCTTAAACAATATTTCCAAGGGCACGCAATTACGGTGGTCAGTTCTGCTCCTTTGGGAGATATCATCCAGAACCGGGAAGCAACTGGCCGGATTGCAAAGTGGGCCATAGAGCTGGGGCCGTACGGTTTGAAGTATGTGCCTCGGACAACGGTTAAGTCTCAAGCACTTGTTGATTTCATCAATGATTGGACGGAAATGCAAGCACCTGAAGAAAAGCCGGATCATACGTATTGGACCATCCATTTTGACGGATCCAGACAGTTGGAAGGCTCGGGGGCTGGAGTCGTATTTACTTCCCCACGAGGTGATAAGTTTTGTCATGTTCTCCGTTTAATGTTCCCTTGTACTAACAATGCAGCTGAGTATGAAGCCTTGCTCCATGGTCTCCGGATGGCTAAGGAGATGAATCTAAGTCGAGTTAAGTGGTTCGGTGACTCGGACCTTGTGGCCCAGCAAGTGTCTAGCACTTGGGACTCCAAGGACGCACTCATGGCAGCATATCGTCGTGAGGTGGATACTGTCACAGGTTATTTCAAAGGCTATCAGGTGGATCACGTGGACCGGCGGAAAAATGAAGCAGCAGACGCTTTAAGCCGGCTGGGCTCTCAGCGCAAACCGGTCCCACCAAATGTTTTTCTGGATGTGCTACACAACCTGTCGGTCAAGATCCTTGGTGAAGAGGATTTGGCTATTCCTGATCCGGAGGCTCGATTGGTGGCGGCTCTTCATGTTATTCCGGATTGGATGCTTCCTTACCTGGCGTACAAGAACCGGGGTGAGTTGCCAGAGGATGAAATTCTAGCAAGGCAGATAATCCGGCGATCCAAGTCCATGGCTATCATCAACGGCGAGTTGCATCATTGCAGTATATCAGGGGCTTTCCAGCGCTGTGTGTCTCCTGAAGAAGGCCGTGAAATCTTGCGTGAGATCCATGAAGGAGATTGTGGTCACCACGTCGGTTCAAAGTCTCTGGTGGCTAAAGCGTTTCGCCATGGTTTTTATTGGTTAACTGCTCATGCTGATGTGGAGGATTTGGTTAGACGGTGTGATGGTTGCCAAAGGTTTTCAAGGCGCGCTCATGTACCGGCTCAAGAATTGAGAATGATTCCGATTACTTGGCCGTTTGCGACTTGGGGGCTGGATATGGTTGGGCCTTTCAAAAAGTCCAAAGATAAGAAGACCCACCTCCTGGTGGCGGTTGACAAGTTTACAAAGTGGGTGGAGGCAGAACCTGTTAGCAAGTGTGATGCGGCCACGGCGGTTCAGTTCATCAAAAAGGTGATTTTCTGGTTTGGTTTTCCGCACAGTATTATCATAGATAATGGTACCAATTTATCCAAAGGTGCTATGAAGGAGTTCTGCGAACGAGAGCACATCCGGCTCGACGTTTCATCAGTGGCACATCCACAGTCCAATGGTCAAGCAGAAAGAGCTAATCAAGAGATCTTGAGAGGCATCAAGCCCCGGCTCATGGTTCCTTTGCAGAGAACGCCGGGTTGTTGGGTAGAAGAATTACCATCTGTGTTATGGAGTATCAATACAACACCCAACAGATCAACAGGATACACACCGTTCTTCATGGTTTATGGAGCGGAGGCGGTTCTCCCCAGTGATATCCGGCATGATTCACCTCGTGTCACAGCTTATATTGAAGCGGACAACGAGACAGCACGGCAAGATGCTTTGGACCGGTTGGATGAAGAGCGTGACATCGCAGCCGCCCGATCGGTGATTTACCAGCAGGATCTTCATTGTTATCATAGTCGCCGGGTTAGAACCAGAACTTTCAGGAAGGAGATTTGGTGCTTTGGCTCATCCAAGATCAGACTAACATGCATAAGCTATCCCCACCTTGGGAGGGGCCTTTCGTGGTCAGCAAGAATCTGCACAACGGGTCGTACTATCTGATCGATATTCGAGAGCATAAGGACTCACGTACATCAGAGGAGGAGACTAATAGGCCATGGAATATAGATCATCTTCGGCCTTACTACACCTGAGCCATTGGCTATACTTATGTACATATTACGACAATGTATATATTATGATTAAATATAATAAACCGGAGCCTCAGATAAAGCGGGGTATCTGTTCTTTTACATCATGTGAGGTTACACGGTGTTGCTCTAAAGCGGCCTCCGGTTTACCACTTGAGTTCGCTTTGCTAAAATCATCGTGTTATATCACTTGGAGGATTGGTCGTGTCCGAACCAATACCATGCCTCTTGATAGGCGAAAGCCACCAGATCACTTGGGGACTTGGTCATGTCTGAACCAGTCATGCCTCTTGGTCGGCCTAAGGCCACAGAATCACTTGGGGGCTTGGTCGAACCCGAACCATGACCATGCCATTTGGTCGGCATAAATGCCACGGTTTCATCTGGGGACCTGGCTGACTAGAACCATAGTTACACCTAACGGGAACTTGGTCGTGTTTAGCCATGGTAACGCCATTTGATCAGCTTAAATAAAACTTTTCTTTTGCTTCACACTTTTTTTGAAGGGTTTTTTTTGCTTTTCATTGTGTTTCTTAAACCGACAATTTTGTTTTTCAATTGACGGAACACAGTTCACGTCAATCCGGAGGCTATTTGACCGGTTTTATCCGTGTTGTTAACATCCTCTTATGGAGTAACACGGTGTTTATCATAACCCGGCACGGTTTACATGGTAAACCAGCGTCATATATATACAGGAGTTGTTATCTCCTCCAACAGTATGGGTTTGCAAAACTCCGCTTCAAGATTGGCCAAGCCAACTTCACGCTCAATGATGGCAGGTATTATGTATCTCAAAATTTGGTCATACTTAAATTTTTTTTTTGATTTCATATATGCAGACATCATATTCCGCCTGACGGTACAACCGCAGTGGCACTTGACGAATTTTTTCAGAAAGTGTTTTGGAAAGTTCATTGCCAAAGGAAGAACAAATTATGCACGAAGGCATATCAACATCAAAGGTATCAGCTAGCCTATTACAAGGCAACATGGTGCCCATAATAATATAATTGTTTTTCACGAAGAAGAGACAGTTTTAAACCGGTGTCCGGTTCAAGCTTGGTCACCAGCCTGGCCTGATGGTTGTGGGTTGTCCTGCGCCGCTTCAGCCTCCGTATCCCTACCCAGTGGCTGGAAATCCACAGTTGTCCAGTCGATTCCCATTAATGCTTGAAAAACATCTTCATCGTGGATCAGCAAGGACGGGTCAATATCGGGAGCATAAGTATGCTTACGGATTGGAGGAATCAGATTTTCCGATTCATGGATTGGTGCAGCTATTCGCTTGTTCTGACTGTCATATTGCGCTTGATAACGAGACAAGTCTGCTTCCTCAGCCAACTGACAAGCTAGTGGATGCACCTCTCGGTTTATCGCTCGCAGATCCGCTTCACCGAATTCTGATCCGTCTTCCTTCAAGCTAGGATAGCCCTGAGCCGCTTCAACAGGATCAAAATCTGGCACCCAGGCTTTTGCCCGGATTAAAGCATTGATTGCGCCGGTTCGAGCAGCAGATTTCTTTAGCTCTTCAATCCGGGCAGGAAGCACCGACAGTTTCATCAGAGTATCTTGAATCAAAGTAGGCATCGGTTTGTTATGAGAGGCGGTGCAGATGATCCGCTGGGCACCAGTATATAATTGTTCAACCAATGTATAGGCGGCTTTTAGCTTCTTCCGTACATCTGACCCCAAGTGACCAATGCGTGTCCCTGAAATACCATAAAGGGTTAATAAGCCGGCGACTTTGTCAGAAGGCAGAGCCAATCCAGTAGGAAAACTGGCTTACCAAAGATAGCAGTAGTCATGGCATGCACGTGCTGCTTTATGCTGGTCAGTTCATCTGCCACTGGTTTTAGTGCAGCCTCAGCATCCTCTGCTCGTTTGATCAAAGCGGATTTCTCAGTGGCCCAGTCCGCCCGTTTCTTTTTGAAGTTTTCCTTAAGTTGTTCCATGGCTCTTAAAGCACTGGCCAATTCCTCTTTTGCTTTGGAGGTTTCAGCTTGTTGGGTTTTCAGGGCTTCTTGAAGATCGATGACTTGGTTCTCTTTCGTCTTCAGCTCCGCCTGCATGCATACAGATATATGCTTCAGCAAACTGGTAGAAGGATTCAAGTACCAACCACATAACAAGTTATACGCTTAGTACTTGGGGGCTAATGCATATTTGATCTAAAGCGGCCTCCGATTTACCCCTTCATCTTTCGATTGTTTACAAAGTCCCAAGATCAATACAAGTATTCAACTTGGCACTTGGGGGCTAATGGCTATTTGATCATATATATTCTGATACGGCAGTTTCAGTTACTTAAAGTACCGGTTTAACTATGCTAAAGTTGAACCGGCCCTTGGGGGCTACATCAGCAAATTTCAAAGCAACAAGATTTATATTATTTAAGTCCCGGTTTGAAAGAATATTCCAAACCGGCCCTTGGGGGCTAGGAGAGTCAGGAATGGAAGCATACAAGCAAGAAGGAGCATATGGAAACTACCTCATATTTGTCTTTCATCATGTTGACCAGACCGGCTTCATAGTCACAGCTAGTATACAGCCGGTTTAGATAGCTGGAATGGATATCTTGGGCGTTCAGAGCAGCGTAAGTCGTCAGATCAGCGTTCCACTTGCCTTTACCAAAGGCAGCAAGTTCTTCCTTGGTAGAATGTTTGGATAAAGCGATAGGATTGTTTGGCTCAGTATGGCTAGTACTAGTAATGACAACCTCATCATCTTTGGTACCGCCGGTTTGCACTGGAGCTGTTGGCTTGTCAGTAGGCTTTGCTGGACCGGTGGAGTTTTCAATCCGGATGGAACCTGTAGGCTGATGGGTAGGATTTGAGGTGTCAGTAGGTCTCTCTTCTGCAATAAGATCATCATCTTGTTGCGGTGGATCGTTGGGAATATCCTCAGGAATAGCCGCTTCAGCGTTGGGTGTCTTGTCCGCTTCAAGAATGACATCCTCTTCGGCCGCTTTGTCCAGGCGGGCCTTCTTGCTTGGCCTAGGTTTGGCCCTGAGAAGGATAACAAAATCAAATACATAATATGTTCTAAGGCAATGTACTTCAAACATTGCAATAAGTATAGCTTACCCAAACACCGTTTTGAGCGGTGGGAGCTGAGTAGCCGATGACTCGCCAGAAGATGAGTGGGAAGTAACCTGATAATTGGAGTCAGACGGAGTAAGAGGTTGATGAAAGAAGCCCTCTTTAGGACAAGCACTGACAAGCAAATTAGAGACCTCGGAATGGCGTTTCCGAACCGGACTGTTCGGTAAACCGGCGGAGGTAACTACCTGGCCGCTGTGCCGGGTGGTGCGGCGAGCTTCGTGTTGTTGGGTCTTCATAAGAAGTTTAGGATCCAAATAAGCAAGAGGATGAGAAAATTTAACTTTCTGGTTTGCCTGACAGATTTTTTGTGAAGGCAAGGTTTCTGAATCGGAAGAGAGAATAATTACCTCGGCAACATCTGCGTGGCTGGCTTCGACATCATCCTGACAAATATCATCATCAATAAGACGCATGAAAAATAAACCAAGTGAGTCAAGCTCTACCTCAAAATCCGGATTATCAACCTCATCGTTAGGAGCCGGATTAGAAGAGGCGGTGGTTCTTTTCCTATGGGCAGTCTTCTTCACAGCTTTAGTCTTTTGCCGTGTTGCTCTTTCCGGTTTGTCTGGTTTTTCTGGCTTCTCCTGCGGCAGTTTTTTTGCTCCAAAACGGATCATCGCCCTGATTATGCAGACACTAATATTAAAAACAATGACCAGACATATCAATAACAGATTCAGTAAAGGGAAAAGTGAAAGTCTTACAGCTGGCGATTTGTTGGTGGCACAGAAGGGAAGCAGGCCGGTTCTGGCGCAGATGTGTTCCGGTTCATTCAGTATCTTACGCACAGCCTCTGTGATTTCTTCACCAGAGAGCTGGAGTCTTGAGTGTCGCAGTGGGTCATCAACACGATCAGTATACTAGCACATCAAACCGGAGCGCAGACTAAGAGGTAGTATGCTCCATGATATCCAACAGCGCGCAAGGTCAACCCTTGTTAAACCGTTGGCCATAAAAGCTCTGAGCTTTGATAGCTGAGTAGCATATTTACTTCTCTCCTCTGCAGTCAATCTTTGTGGAGAAGGGTGTGTGTTGCTGAGCCGCTCCGGCCGAAAGCCAGGCAAGGGATTCTCACCAGCAGGGGAGGTGTCTTTGTAGTAGAACCATGTCTAATTCCATTCTTTGGGGTGGCTATGCAATTTTGCGTGAGGGTATGTGACCTCTTTCCTTTTCTGAATCGCCACACCACCCAACTCCGTATTGGAGCCGTCAGTAAATTCAGTATGACGGTTTAGATGGAATAGGTCTCTGAACAGTTCCACTATGGGCTCCTCTTGAAAGAACGCTTCACAGAGCACTTGGAAGTGACACATATTTGTAACAGAGTTGGGGCCAGTATCTTGTGGATGGAGCTGGAAATCGGCTAAGACATCCCGGTAAAATTTAGAACCGGGCGGCTTAAAGCCCCGGGCTAAGTGATCTATGAAAACAACAACCTCTCCTTCTCGAGGTGAGGGAGGGCATTCTTTGCCAGGAGCCCTCCAATGGATTGTATCCTTACTGCCTAAAGCACCAATCAGGACTAAATCGTCCAGTTCAGCCTCTGTGACGCGAGAAGGAACCCAATTGCACTCTTACACTTGCTTGGCCATGACGGAATCTACAAGGTAAAAGATCCCGGTTCAATAATGCATTGATTAAAATGCACTGGTATGTACAATGTTAAATCGGAAACAGCCCTATCTAAACCGGAGTTTCATGAAGCAACCTACATCTGGCGGTTCAACAAGGGGACTAATGGCATATACCGGTTTGGAAAATTTTCTATAAGGTTAAACCGCCTAACCTAAACATTGAAGCAATTGAGATTGCGGATGGTTAAGTATGCAGAAACAGGTTTGACAAGATCTTATTACGGCATTGGATCTGAAGCAAGTTCAGAAAATAAGAAAAATAGTCGAAGATCAATGCAGAACAGTATTGAATCAATGAGCAGAAGTATATGTGAGATCTATGGTTTTGGGCAGGAAACTAGCGGCGGATACTGAAAGTTACCGCTACACAAAGCAAGGGTTTACATGTGCATCCAGGAGCTAGTACATGAGTATGAACAAGTGATGAACACCGCAAGAACACGAAGCCCTAGATCAGATCTATGTTTAGAAGAACAGAAGACCTACCAGAGCTGAGGAAAACGCGGAAGGTCGCCGCGGCTTTTTGGCGCGTTCAAGTTGATGCAGTGGCCAAGGGTGATGCAGAAGACAACGGCGGCGGCGGAGCTCTGAGACTGGCGACGCGAGGAAGACGAAGAGGAAGGGCACGAAGGGAAGAAAAGAAATGACCCTTCGGGCCTATTTATAAGGCAAAGGACATGTGTCAGGCGCGGGAATCAAGGGACCGCAGATTTTGGAAGTAGGGAGGTCACCTTGGTCATTGCGAATCTATTAAACAAGAAGATATCATGGATGTTTTCTTTATGACAGATGATGTCACGCCGGTTTACAGCAAACAGAGAAGATGACGTCACGGCGGTTCAACAACTGCAAGAAGATGTTGAAGACGAAGATTTTTGCTAAGGATTGACACGAACCTGTTCCAATCAATCTGGGGCCTAATGTTGGGGATATTACTACTGGGCATAAACTGGCCTACCCGGGCCGGATTAACTCCATCAGTAGTTCAAAGGTGTTAAAGCCCAAAGAGGCAGATAAAGGCCCAGGGCCCGTAGTCGGTTTACAACCTGTAGCCGTACATCAGCTTTGTGCATATACTTGTAATATAAGTTAGGAACAAGGAGAGACCAACCCGGATACGAGTATGAACCGGTGTTGGGACTCTCTGAATCGGCAGGCGTCACCCATGTATATAAGGGGACGACCCGGCAGCGGTTCAAGGACAACAGACAACAACTCGAGACATAGGCGAAGCTTTTTTGTTCCCTAGTCATCGAAACCCCATCAATTCCATCACAACTAGACGTAGGCTTTACCTTCCTCAAAGGGGCCGAACTAGTATAAACTCTCTTGCATCCTTGTGTCCGCTTTAACCCCTTCAAGCTAACCCGTCGCGATGGCTCCACGACTAAGTCCTTTCTCTAGGACATCTGCCGTGACAAAACCATGACAAGAAGTAAGGATAGTTGGCAGATGATAGGTTCATAATATATTGTATAGAGAGTTTATTGCCAAACCATGATAACAAGAGCACACAACAACTACGCAGATCATAGTGTACATAAAAGGGGTACACCATAACCACGATATATAAATCGGGAAAGTGGAACCGACTGGAAAATACGGTGTTGAATTGCCGCTACTAATTGAAAGCCTATCGATCACGTACAGGCCAGCTCTATCAACTATTGACTGCAGATGTCCCTGCGCCCCTTCCGGACAAGGAACATACTGTACGTACTAAATACAGAATAACAAAAGAGAAACTTGTTAAAGGACAGAAGAGGAAGCATATTCTTGAGGTTCCTCTTCATTGCATACAATGTTGGTTGCCCACTCATGATGAATCACAACGCCCAAAGAAATGCAATTCCATGCTGTCTCTCTATGTGTGGCCACATGCATTTGGAAAATCAAGTGGGAGCATTACCTGAGAAATTAAATGTGTGTCTGTTTACTAATATCAGTATCATATCAAAATTCGTATTTGAAGAAGTAAGCTTTGGACTTATGATTGATGTGTTGTTTAGCTTCAAGAGTGGACTGCTGCTAGTGCTGACACATAACAGCTACACAAATCATAGTGTAGATATAACGGCAAAACCGTAAGCATCAGAAGTAAAGTCATCAAAGTGGAACTTGCTGGAATATATGTGCTAGTATTGTCGGTACGACTAGAAAGGCTTTGGATACTAGCTCTCTTCAACTGAAGGTGCGGTACTGTTAATATTAGTGTAACTCTCAAAGGCGACACAACTCCCCACATTTCCTTGCTAATCTTATAGGATTCAAGTGGGCAGGCCACTACAAATCCTATTCCTATGTTTACAAAATCCTACGAATCAAAGAGGCCCGAAGATTTCAAAGTGTCCATCACAACCGACCGTATAGACCTCTACACTACAAATGTCCCCGCTCATCTTCACTACAAGGAACATATTGTACTACTATCATACTCCCTCCGTTCCAAAATATAAGTCTTTGTAGAGATTTCCACTATGGATCACATACAGATGTATACATATACATTTTAGAGTGTAGACTCACTCATTTTGCTCCATATGTAGTCCATGGTGGAATCTATAAAAAGACTTGTATTTAGGAATGGAGAGAGTAGTTATTAAAGAAGAACAGAAGAGGAACATGCTAAAGAAGAGCAAGAAGATTTTGGATAATAAAATGTTCGTTGCGCAGTGCTCACACATGATGAACCAGAGCGCATTAAGAATGCAACTCCCTGCCATCTCTCTATATGTGGTGCACGTGCTTTTCGAAAGTAAAGTAGGAACATTAGCTAAACAATTAAACGTTATCTGTTTTAGTAATATCAGCATCATATCAGATTCGTATTTGAGCAACAAGTTTGGAATTATGAGTGGCACGTTATTTAGCTTGATGGATTCAGGAGCAATGCTAAGTAGGTATGATGATGGTACGGAATATAAAGGCATGTCTGCATGCAAGTCATGTTACTTTTGTCATTTGGATTAGTCGACCATTTCAGGCGGTTGGATGAAGATCCTACGCCTCCTAACCCTTCTTCTTCCTCGTCTCCGATTCTTCCCATACAGAACACCGCACGGGCCGCCGGCCGAACCACCGGCCCCCACCGCCTGTGTTCCTCCCCCCACCCCCACCCCCGCACCCAATCGCGTCGAGTTTTCTTCGTTCGGCGAGGCCCCACCACTGCCCCCACAACCACCATCCCCCACCCGAGCCCCTTCCTTTGCACCGGCGAACTCCGGCGAGCTCTAACAAATCGACTGACCCAATTTTGAAATTTAGTCTACTATCATTTAACTAGTGTGGAATATAAAAGGGGAAAACCATAAGCATTGCGAGTATAGTGTTGAGTGTGCCATGGCGGATCTGAAGGTGCAAACTGGATAAAGGTAACTTTGCAACCAATGTTTTCTTTCAACTAGCAAGTAAGTGATGTACAATAAATTAGAGTAAAGCAGTGGTGATCTATTTCCTTGCTGCGATAAATAAGTTGGCAGATACGAAAGAGTACCGCCTCTAGTGCGGCGCCGTGTATGCATATGCTGAGAATTTGACGGTGCTACGGTAGCGATGGCTGTCAGCGGCGTGGAAGCAGATCTACGAGGGTAGACGGTGGCGGCATGGTGTGGTGGACGAGACGATCGTAGGAGCGGCACCGGCAAGATGGACGATGGCGGGGATGAAGCGAGAGGACGAGATGCAAGGATCCTGGTCCGATGCCGTGGATGAGAGAGGTCGATCTCTTGTAATGGACAACTGCGTCGGGGTATCATCTCCGGTATGGTGGAGGAGGAAGACAGTGGATGGGGTGGCGGATGGAGGAGGCTGGGATGGAGAGGGTGTTTTGGCTCCCACGGAGTACGAATGGGGAAACAGAGGGAGAAAGGAAGGGGGAACCATGTCTTCAGGGCGCGCTTGTCTGAAATGCTAGGAAATTTACAAACTTAGCCCCCGTTTAAAATTTTCTACATCACAGCAATATTATTCGGTTGGGGATAGGATGGTAATCTCGCATACATCGAATATTTGCCGACGAGAGTTTGTTTTTGGCGCCCACCGTGTATGAATCGGGGAGGGAGTCGATTTCGACCGAGGAGACACTGTGTTTTGGCTCCCACCTTGTATGAATCTGGGTGAGAGGCGGTTATGTCACGTTTGAGTGAAATTACAAACCTACCCCTATCAAAACCTATAGAAATTGAGCCGATAAGATTTGCGTGTCAGGGATAGGCAGTAATTTCCATCTCGCAGATTTTGGTTTCGGGCGGTTTCTGCGACTTTCCCCGCTTCGTTCAAACTTTTGCAGAGCAAGAGTGCACATTTACTGTGCCAATTCAATTCGAATCTAGTTTGTATTCTATTTTTGTTCGGGCATGATCCATTTGCGATTGGAATAAAATTCTATATACATCATTTTTTATATATACTTTCAAAATCACAACAAAGAATTCTCCTCCTTTATATGTATAAAATATGATTTACAAATACAATGATCTCAAAATCATAAGTTTGAATTCAAAAAAAATTAAACCAAATTATGTTCTACTAAAATGTATGGATCAGTAATATCTACATATTAAATAACATAGATGTGTGTGAATTCATATGAGTATGCATGTTTGATAGATCAATTTTGGTTCGAGTATGAATTACATGTATCATCATCTCAAATTCAAATATTTGAATCCCTTTTATGTTGACTCCTTTCACGCCCATCTCTCTCGCATGCTCCTTCATGTAGCTATCATTCTCTTTTCTCTAGCTCACCCACACACTTACTTCATGTTTCTCCTATCTTCGCCAACATGGTCTCTCGACGTCTCCCTTGAGAAGTGTCACACTCTCCCTATCATTATACATTACACGGTTTGCATTAGCTCTCACGTCTCTACCGTTCTCTGGTATCACTAGGTACCTAAGCTTTCTTTTTCACCGCCACACACACACAGTCTCACTCGTCTTTCACTTTGTATTTCTCTCTATGGGGTTCTCTCACACACCCTATATGTCTCTAGATATGACTCATACCACTAAAATTACTCTCTCTTTCAGACACAACATTTTTTGCGGTCTCCTTTCAGTCTCCATCCCAGTTATAAAACTGACATTATTCATTTGTTTACCGATTAGACAAACTCCCCCCGCTCTCTCTCTCACACACAGCTCCTTCTTCCACTCCCCTTCTCGACTATCGTCTCTTTCTCACACCCACAAAACTCTCGCTTTCGCACCCCCGACTCATATTTCTCTCACATCATTGATCGACTAGCCTCCAGATAGGTTTATACACACGCACACTCGTGCTTCCACTATCGCGTACATGTCTCTCTCGCGCTCCTTGTATCTATGTAGATTTTTCGTCCCTTCTTGAGACATGCCCTCTCGATCGTGCACACACACACACACACTATCGCCTCATTTTAATCTGATACCTCTTGCACACACACTCTTTGTGTCTTTGTCACACATGCACTCCGTCCTCCTCCTCTCTCCCTCTCTCTCACACACACAACACACACACATGGGCTTTTTGCAACAACTAGCAAGATGCCCATGAGTTGCACGGAACATCAAGATGCATTTGTATGAGTAGTTTATCTTGTGGGATAAAAGGATGAATAAGGGAAGGCCTTATTTGCAAATGTGGAGAGGGGTGTGGGTATCTTTTTGCAAAATTGCCATAGTTTCCTTCCTATCCATCAGATATAAATCGGACGGCCTATATTGCAGGATGGCAGGCACACCATCATCACCAACTCTGTTTTTCATCCTACTCTTATAAAAAGCATAGTCGGTGATGATGGTCTGCCTGCCATCCTACAATATAGGATGTCCGATCTATATCTAATGGATAGGAAGGAAAATATGGCAATTTACCCGCACTCCTCTCCACATTTGCAGATAAGGCCTTCCCTCATTCATCCTTTTTTCCCACAAGATCTTGATGTTCCATGCAACGCATGGGCATCTTGCTAGTAAGAATAGAAATTAGAGATATACCACTTCTCGAATCTTGAAACCAACAACATTCCTCCCTTATCTCATCAAAACCGCCAAAGGAATATATTTTGAGTGAAACATAAGATATTTTTAGTGATGCACGTATTTCAAAACTAGACTCTTTTTTCTATCAAATCGGTGAATATGTATTAATCTACTTTGATCGTGTGGTAACGCATTGGCACATTGCTAGTAGTTATTACTACTGTATAATTTTTTGGACACCAGACAAATAGTGGAGTACATATACAAAGAGAAGAGGTGCACACACACAGTCAGTCTCTCGCTATCTCGCACACATGAGAGTTACGTAAAGGCACCGTTAATAAATAAACCCTAAAACCCTAGGTGCAGGATTCCTGCATGCGCGGGTACTGGGTACGTGGTGGAGTGCACCTTTGTAGGAATAGTTAGCTCGTGTGACAATTTCATCCGTAGGAGTTGATGGTCGGGACCACAGGTGAACGACCTGGAGGTGGTGGCTCGCCAGTTGCCACACATTGAGTAGCCACGTTTAAATATCATTTTTTAGCGGGGTAAGAGTTCCGATTTTCAAGGGCGCGTTATAAGTACTTAAGTAGTTTTTAGAACGATTGGTATGGAGCGAAAATGGAATTCATAACTACTACTACCTCCTTGGCATATGGTTGTATGGGTTTATGTTGCGAGATGTTGAACCTGATAGTTCTAGGGCAAATACTATGGTTTAGATGTTGGTTTTTAGTAATGAAAATCGGAAGGGGGAAACCCTTCTTTGATAAAAAAACTACTACCTCCACACTGGTTTACTAGTCCCCATCGTATTTTGGGTCAAAGTTTGTCCATGAATTTTACTTGTAAAATGTGAATGGAAAACGAGATTTTGTTATACCTGAACAAAGAACGACTGGAGGGAGTGATTGCTTTGACACGGACGCGACCTCTCATAGCGCAGACATTGAACCGACGCACCGGCCAAGAGGGCCCCACTCGCTACAGGCCCGACTGAGCACGCCTCCTCGCCGCATGCAACCGACTTCAGACTACCCCGCCTGCCTCCATTGAAGCCACGCGTGTGCCGGCAACACATCCTTCCGTGAGCCGGCTGGCATTTTAGAACGCAAAAAATGATCAAAATATTGTTAATTACGCATGGTCTTGACTTGTTGTGCTCGCACTGGTAGCAGGAACTAGTGGTTTTTCTTTATTTATAACTCTCGTCACATTTTTTTGGCTTTGAAGTGAATCATGGTTGTGGACATTATCTATGAATGTGCATATATCTGTGAACATGAGTTTGATGTGGAAGTTGAACTTGGAATGTTGGGCTTGCGCGTGAACTATACCATGTCCAATGCTTCGTCTGTTATTGTTTGGAAAGTAATTGCTGTTATTACATGACCCTAAAAAATATTTTGTGCCACATCAGTAGATGCACGGACATCACAAACAGGCATGCTAACTGGATAAACATTTTAACCTAGCTATTATGAAGGGAAATTTGTATTGACAACAGTTTTGTCCTCTGCTAGCTTCTTTCTGGCTTCTTCCATCTCTTCTTTGGCTTGGGTGAAGAGAGCATCTGATTGCTCTTTTTGCTTCTTCAGGAACTCAGCTATATTCTCAAGGGCTGCTGCACACTTTCTTTCAGCCTTTACTAGAGCCACGAGGACACGGACAGTTGATGACTCCACCTGGCTTGTGTGTAATCCAACATCATCTGGGAATTTGCACCTTGTGTCTAATCCAGCATCATTAGGGACTGGCACCTTGTGTGTAATCCATCCTCATTTTGGAAACATGATCTCGAGGTTGACCATTCTTCCCTCCTCGCAGGAACTGCATCCTGACATGAAGTTACTTCTTTTTTAGATCAATACTCAAAGCAACCCAGATCCATTTAGTAGAAGCCAGATAAACAGGACTTGGAGAAGTGAATTCAAAAGGAAAAATATAAAAACAGACTACAAGGTGAGAACACCCACTTCCTACATCAAGCTAAAAGCGAAAGTACTAGGACGATTAAGACTCTTCTCATTACACATGAAGAACACGAGGCTAAGAAAAACAGAAACTACAACATATACACATCGAAGAACATGAGGCTAAACGAAAGTAATTGAAAGGGTGTTACTTGAAGGAAATATGCCCTAGAGGCAATAATAAAGTTATAATTTATTTCCTTATATCATGATAAATGTTTATTATTCATGCTAAAATTGTATTAACCGGAAACATAATACTTGTGTGAATACATAGACAAACAGAGTGTCACTAGTATGCCTCTACTTGACTAGCTCGTTGATCAAAGATGGTTATGTTTCCTAGCCATAGACATGAGTTGTCATTTGATTAATGGGATCACATCATTAGGAGAAAGATGTGATTGACTTGACCCATTCCGTTAGCTTAGCACTTGATCATTTAGTTTGTTGCTATTGCTTTCTTCATGACTTATACATGTTCCAATGACTATGAGATTATGCAACTCCCGTTTACCGGAGGAACACTTTGTGTGCTACCAAACATCACAACGTAATTGGGTGATTATAAAGGTGCTCTACAGGTGTCTCCAAAGGTATTTGTTGGGTTGGCGTATTTCAAGATTAGGATTTGTCACTTCGGTTGTCGGAGAGGTATCTCTGGGCCCACTCGGTAATGCACATCACTATAAGCCTTGCAAGCATTGCAACTAATGAGTTAGTTGCGGGATGATGTATTACGGAACGAGTAAAGAGACTTGCCGGTAACGAGATTGAACTAGGTATTGAGATACCGACAATCAAATCTCGGGCAAGTAACATACCGATGACAAAGGGAACAACGTATGTTGTTATGCTGTTTGACCGATAAAGATCTTCGTAGAATATGTGGGAGCCAATATGAGCATCTAGGTTCCGCTATTTGTTATTGACCGGAAACGTGTCTCGGTCATGTCTACATTGTTCTCGAACCCATAGGGTCCGCACGCTTAAAATTCGATGACGGTTATATTATGAGTTTATGTGTTTTGATGTACCGAAGGTAGTTTGGAGTCCCAGATGAGATCGGGGACATGACGAGGAGTCTCGAAATGGTTGAGACGTAAAGATCGATATATTGGACGACTATATTCGGACATCGGAAAGGTTCTGAGTGATTTGGGTATTATTCGGAGTACCGGAGAGTTACAGGAATTCACCGAGGAGTATATGGGCCTTATTGGGCTTTAGAGGAAAGAGAGAGGAGAGGCTGCGTGCCCCCCAATGCCTAGTCCAAATTGGACTAGGCGAGGGGCTGCGCCCCCTCCTTCCTTCTCTTGCCTCTTCCGTTTCCTTGACTCCTACTCCTACAACTTGGAAGGGGAGGAATCACCGGGAGTAGGACTCCTCCAGGGCGCGCCATAGGGGCCGGCCCTCTCCCCCTCCTCCACTCCTTTATATACGTGGCCAGGGGCACCCCATAGACACAACAATTGATCTCTTGATCTCTTAGCCGTGTGCGGTGCCCCCCTCCACGATAATCCACCTCGATCATATCGTAGCGGTGCTTAGGCGAAGCCCTGCGTCGGTAGAACATCATCATTGTCACCACGCCGTCGTGCTGACGAAATTCTCCCTCAACACTCGGCTAGATCGGAGTTCGAGGGACGTCATCGAGTTGAACGTGTGTTGAACTCGGAGGTGCCGTGCGTTCGGTACTGGATCGTTCGGATCGTGAAGACGTACGACTACATCAACCGTGTTGTGCTAACGCTTCCGCTTTCGGTCTACGAGGGTACGTGGACAACACTCTCCCCTCTCGTTGCTATGCATCACCATGATCTTGTGTGTGCGTAGGAAATTTATGAAATTACTACGTTCCCCAACAGTGGTATCAGAGCCAGGTTTTATGCGTTGATGTAATATGCACGAGTAGAACACAAGTGAGTTGTGGGTGATATAAGTCATACTGCTTACCAGCATGTCACACTTTGGTTCGGCGGTATTGTTAGATGAAGCGGCCCGGACCGACATTACGCGTACGCTTACGTGAGACTGGTTTTACTGTCGTGCTATGCATATAGGTGACTAGCGGGTGTCAGTTTCTCCAATTTTAGTTGAACCAAGTGTGGCTACGCCCAATCCTTGAGAAGGTTAAAACATCACTAACTTGACAAACTATCGTTGTGGTTTTGATGCATAGGTAAGAACGGTTCTTGCTCAGCCCGTAGCAGCCACGTAAAACTTGCAACAACAAAGTAGAGGACGTCTAACTTGTTTTTGCAGGGCATGTTGTGATGTGATATGGTCAAGACGGATGAGATATAAGTTGTTGTATAAGATGATCATGTTTTGTTGAAGTTATCAGCAACTGACAGAAGCCTTATGGTTGTCTCTTTATTGCATAAGATGCAAGCGTCATACAATTGCTTTACTTTATCGCTATGTGATAGCAATAGTTGCAAAAGCAATAGCTGGCGAGACGACCATATGACTACATGTTGATAGAGATCAATATGATGGAGATCATGGTGTCATGCCGGTGATGATAGAGATCATGATGGTACTTTGGAGATGGAGATCAAAAGCACAAGATGATGATGGCCATATCATGTCACATATTTTGATTGCATATGATGTTTATCCTTTATGCATCTTATTTTGCTTAGTTCGGCTGTAGCATTATAATATGATCTCTCACTAAATTTCAAGGTATAAGTGTTCTCCCTGAGTATGCACCGTTGCGACAGTTCTTCGTGCTAAGAAACCACGTGATGATCGGGTGTGATAAGCTCTACGTTCGCATACAATGAGTGCAAGCCAGTTTTGCACACACGGAATACTTGGGTTAAACTTGACGAGCATAGCATATGCAGATATGGCCTCAGAACACTAGAGACCAAAACGTCGAGCGTGAATCATATAGTAGATATGATCAACATAGTGATGTTCACCATTGAAAACTACTCCATCTCACGTGATGATCGGACATGGTTTAGTTGATATGGATCACGTGATCGCTTAGATGATTAGAGGGATGTCTATCTAAGTGGGAGTTCTTAAGTAATATGATTAATTGAACTTTAATTTATCATAAACTTAGTCCTGATAGTATTTGCATATCTATGTTATAGATCAATAGCTTGTGATGTAGCTCCCTGTTTATTTTTGATATGTTCCTAGAAAAAATTATGTTGAAAGATGTTAGTAGCAATGATGCGGACTAGCTCTGTGATCTGAGGATTATCCTCATAGCTATACAGAAGAATTATGTCCTTGATGCACCGCTAGGTGACAGACCTATTGCAAGAGCAGATGCAGATGTTATGAATGTTTGACAAGCTCGGTATGATGACTACTTGATAGTTTAGTGCACCATGCTTTACGGCTTAGAACCGGGACATGAAAACTGTTTTGAACACCACGGAGCATATAAGATGTTCTAAGAGTTGAAATTGGTTTCTCATACTCATTGATAACCCACAAGTATAGGGGATCGCAACAGCTTTCGAGGGTAGAGTATTCAACCCAAATTTATTGATTCGACACAAGGGGAGCCAAAGAATATTCTCAAGTATTAGCAGCTGAGTTGTCAATTCAACCACACCTGGAAACTTAGTATCTGCAACAAAGTGTTTAGTAGCAAAGTAATATGATAGTGGTGGTAGCAGCAACAAAAGTAAAGATAGCAAAAGTAATGTTTTTGGTATTTTGTAGTGATTGTAACAGTAGCAGCGGGAAAGTAAATAAATGTAAACCAGTATATGGAAAACTCATAGGCACCGGATCAGTGATGGATAATTATGCCGGATGCGGTTCATATGTAACAGTCATAACATAGGGTGACACAGAACTAGATCCAATTCATCAATGTAATGTAGGCATGTATTCCGTATATAGTCATACGTGCTTATGGAAAAGAACTTGCATGACATCTTTTGTCCTACCCTCCCGTGGCAGCGGGGTTCTATTGGAAACTAAGGGATATTAAGGCCTCCTTTTAATAGAGAACTGGAACAAAGCATTAGCACATAGTGAATACATGAAGTCCTCAAACTATGGTCATCACCGGGAGTGGTCCCGATTATTGTCACTTCGGGGTTGCCGGATCATAACACATAGTAGGTGACTATAGACTTGCAAGATAGGATCAAGAACTCACATATATTCATGAAAACATAATAGGTTCAGATCTGAAATCATGGCACTCGGGCCCTAGTGACAAGCATTAAGCATAGCAAAGTCACAGCAACATCAATCTCAGAATATAATGGATACTAGGGATCAAACCCTAACAAAACTAACTCGATTACATGATAAATCTCATCCAACCCATCACCGTCCAGCAAGCCTACGATGGAATTACTCACGAACGGCGGTGAGCATCATGAAATTGGTGATGGAGGATGGTTGATGATGACGACGGCGATGAATCCCCCTCTCCGGAGCCCCGAACGGACTCCAGATCAGCCCTCCCAAGAGGTTTTAGGGCTTGGCGACGGCTCCGTATCGTAAAACGTGATGATTTCTTCTCTCTGATTTTTTCTCTCCGAAAGCAAATATATAGAGTTGGAGTTGGCGTCGAAGGGCATCCAGGGGGCCCACGAGGTAGGGGGCGCGCCCTGGGGGGCGCCCCCACCCTCGTGAGAAGGGTGTGGGCCCCCTGGTCTTCATCTTTGGCGAGGATTTTTTATTGTTTTTTCTAAGATGTTCCGTGGAGTTTCAGGTCATTCCGAGAATATTTGTTTTCTGCACATAAAACAACACCATGGCAATTCTGCTGAAAACAGCGTCAGTCCGGGTTAGTTCCATTCAAATCATACAAGTTAGAGTCCAAAACAAGGGCAAAAGTGTTTGGAAAAGTAGATACGACGGAGACGTATCAACTCCCCCAAGCTTAAACCCTTGCTTGTCCTCAAGCAATTCAGTTGACAAACTGAAAGAAAGAAAGAAAAACTTTTACAAACTCTGTTTGCTCTTGTTGTTGTAACTATGTCAAGCCAGCATTCAAGTTTTCAGCATAGATCATAACTAACCACATTTTCAATAATTCTTAGGTCTCACAATTACTCACATCAATAGCATAATCAACTAGCAAGCCATAATAATAAATCTCGGATGACAACACTTTCTCAAAACAATCATAATATGATATAACTAGATGGTATCTCGCTAGCCCTTTCTGACACCGCAAAACATAAATGTAGAGCACCTTTAAAGATCAAGGACTGACTAGACATTGTAATTCATGGTAAAAGAGATCCAATCATAGTCATACCGAACATAAACTAAGAGTGATGAATGCAAATGACAGCTGTGCTCTCCAGCTAGTGCTTTTTAATAAGAGGGTGATGACTCAACATAAAAGTAAATGGATAGGCCCTTCGTAGAGGGAAGCAGGGATTTGTAGAGGTGCCAGAGCTCGGTTTTGAAATAGAGATAAATTGTATTTTGAGCGATATACTTTCATTGTCAACGTAACAACTAAGAGATGGCGATATCTTCCATGCTAAACACATTAATTGCTTTACTTTACTGCTATGCGATAGCAATAGTTGCAAGAGAAATAGTTGGCGAGACGACCATGTGACGACACATTGATATAGATCAAGATGATGGAGATCATGGTGTCATGCCGGTGACGATGGAAATCATGACGATGCTTTGGAGATGGAGATCAAAGGCACAAGATGATGATGGCCATATCATGTCACATATTTTGATTGCATGTGATGTTTATCTTTTATACATATTATTTTGCTTAGTTCGACGGTAGCTTGATAAGATGATCTATCACTAATTATCGAGGTACTAGTGTTCTCCCTGAGTATGCACCATTGCGAAAGTTCTTCGTGCTGAGACACCACGTGATGATCGGGTGATAGGCTCTACGTTCAAATACAACGTGTGCAAAACAGTTGCACACGCGGAATACTCAGGTTAAACTTGATGAGCCTTGCATATAACAGATATGGCCTCGGAACGCTGAGACCGAAAGGTCGAGCGTGAATCATATAGTAGATATGATCAACATAGTGATGTTCACCATTGAAACTACTCCATCTCACGTGATGATCGGACATGGTTTAGTTGATTTGGATCACGTGATCAATTAGAGGATAAGAGGGATGTCTATCTAAGTGGGAGTTCTTTAATAATATGATTAATTGAACTTAAATTTATCATGAACTTAGTCCTGGTAGTATTAGCATATCTATGTTGTAGATCAATAGCTCGCGTTTAGCTCCCCTGTTTTATTTTTGATATGTTCCTATAGAAAACTAAGTTGAAAGATGTTAGTAGCAATGATGCGGATTGGATCCGTGATCTGAGGTTTTTCCTCATTGCTGCACAGAAGAATTATGTCCTTGATGCACCGCTAGGTGACAAACCTATTGCAGGAGCAGATGCAGATGTTATGAACGTTTGGCTAGCTCAATATGATGACTACTTGATAGTTTAGTGCACCATGCTTAAACAGCTTAGAATCGGGACTTCAAAGACGTTTTGAATGCCATGAACCATATGAGATGTTCCAGGAGTTGAAGTTAATATTTCAAGCAAATACCCAAGTTGAGAGATATGAAGTCTCCAACAAGTTCTATAGCTAAAAGATGGAGGAGAATAGCTCAAGCAGTGAGCATGTGTTCAGATTGTCTGGGTACTATAATCGGTTGAATCAAGTGGGAGTTAATCTTCCAGATAAAATAGTGATTGACAGAATTCTCTAGTCACAATCACCAAGTTAGTAGAACTTCGTGATGAACAATAGTATGCAAGGGATGACGAAAATGATTCCCGAGCTTTTCATTATGATGAATCGATGAAGGTAGAAATCAAGAAAGAGCATCAAGTGTTGATGATTAACAAGACCACTAGTTTCAAGAAAAGGGCAAAGGGAAAGAAAGGGTACTTCAAGAAGAACAGGAAGCAAGTTTCTGCTCAAGTGAAGAAGCCCAAGTCTGGACCTAAGCATGAGACTAAGTGCTTCTACTACAAAGGGACTGGTCACTGGAGGCGGAACTGCCCCAAGTATTTAGCGGATACGAAGGATGGCAAAGTGAAAAAAATGCTATATTTGATATACATGTTATTGATGTGTACTTTACTAGTGTTTATAGCAACCCCTCGGTATTTCATACTGGTTCAGTTGCTAAGAGTAGTAACTCGAAACGGGAGTTGCAGAATGAACAGAGACTAGTTAAGGGTGAAGTGACGATGTGTGTTGGAAGTGGTTCCAAGATTGATATGATCATCATCGTACACTCCCTACACTTTCGGGATTAGTGTTGAACCTAGATAAGTGTTATTTGGTGTTTGCATTGAGCATGAATATGATTTGATCATGTTTATTGCAATACGGTTATTCATTTAAGTTAGAGAATAATTGTTATTCTGTTTACATGAATACAACCTTCTATGGTTATGCACCCAATGAAAATGGTTTGTGTAAGTGAATCTAGTGCCCCTTAGTGATTTTGGTGTATTGAAGACTTATAGGTTAAGGGACTAATGCGTGTGTGAGTGTACACAGGTCTATAAGTCTATGAGGAGTTTGATATTTACAGGAAAAGTCGACCCCTAAAAATGAATATCTTCGACTGAAGATTTTGGTATTTCTGAAGACTTTCATGAAGACTTTGAAAGTGAAGAAATTGGTGTGTCCGTGAAGACTTGATATTCATGCGAGGAATATGAAGCTTGAAGACTTTCGTTTTCATAGTTTTGTTTTTCTCATTCTTGAGTCATAGGAAACACCGTACTGTTAAAGGGGGTCGAGGAAATACTAAGGAAAAATTTCCATGTGATGCTCAACTCAAAATCCTACATCTACCAATCCCTTCGAGTGAAGTCATTGGAAATCTCATACAGTTCAGTCAATTTCTTCAGTGACAGAGACGAAGTTCTTCTGGTCTCTGAGGAATTTGTCCTGACTGAGGAGTTAGGAATTCACCAGTGCGAATTGCCTACACAGTGAGGAACATGATAGCCCTGAGGATTTTGCTACTCAAAATTCCGATTGTTGCTGTGCTATGCGCCAGCTGTTCCAAAATATATATCCACCTAACGGTCATATCATTGAAGGGCATTTATGTCTTATCATGTCGGGCTGATCCCTAGGCTATAAATAGCCGCCCCCTACAACCACTAGCTGGTTTGCTGCTCCGAGAGAAACCGACACTTGTCATTTGAGAGCAACCCATCCTCCGAGGACTTTGAGCGAAAATCATCAAGTGAGGAAAAACCAAAAACCCAAACACCTACAAACCCCAAGTTATTGAGCATCACTGAAGAGATTGATCCTGAGTGGATCCAACTCTTGTTACCTTTGAAGACTGTGCTTCTTCCAGACGGTTAGGCATCATGGTCTAGAGCATCCAAGAGGAATTGTGGATTGCCGGGTGACCAAGTTTGTGAAGGCTTGGAAGTCGCCTGAAGACTTACCATGAGTGATTGGATGAGGTCTGTGTGACCTTAGTTCAAGGAGAATACGGTGAGGACTGGGTGTCTTGGACTAAGTGTCCTTGACTGGGTGTCCAGGACTGTGTGTCCTCGAGTTTAAATACTCAGCCGCTCCAACCAGACGTACAACTGAGACAGCAGTTGGAACTGGTCTACCAAATCATTGTCTTCACCAAGCTTACTAGTTCTATTTCCTCAACTCTTTCATTTCCTCATAACTGTGTTGTATGTTGTTCATATCTGTGTTAGAAGACCTTGACTGAAGACTTTCTCAATTTCCTCAGTTCAATTTCTTCAGTCTGTTTGTCTTCATCCTGTGTTATCCTGTGATTACGCTTCCTGTACTCTGTGTTTGTCTTCATTTCATCATGATGACTATGCTTGTATTCTATTATGTTTACCTTTGAGCACTTATTCCGCTGCTAGTAGTTCTTCGCTAAGGAATTTCCTCACCGGCAAATTCCTCAGTGAAGAATTTCATAAAAAGCGCCTATTCACCCCCCTCTAGTCGATATAACGCACTTTCAATTGGTATCAGAGCAAGGTACTCCCTTGTTCTGTGTGATTTTGGTTTAACCACCTGGAGTTTTAGTTATGTCGACCGCAGGTATGATCAAGGTCTCTGCTGGGTGTCCTACCTTCGATGGGACGGACTACCCCTACTGGAAGAATAAGATGCGAATGCATCTTGAAGAAATTGATAACAATCTCTCGTATGTTGTGGAAAATGGTGTTCCCTCAGTCACACCTTCTCTGAATGCTGCCGATGTGAAGAGATTCAAGCAACTCGACTCTCAAGCGAAGAATATCATATGTGGCCATCTGAGCAAAGGACAGTATGGCAGAGTGAGTGCTTTGGAAACAGTGAAGCTTATCTGGGATAGGTTGTCCAAAGTGAATGAATTAGTCTCAACTCAGCGTGACTCTCAAGTTGATGTTCTTCGCAATCTCTTCAACCGCTTCAAAAGACTCGACAATGAAAATGTTCAACAAACCTTCGATCGCCTCACTGACATGTCAAATGAGCTTCAAGCACTTGGTGCCACTGACATCACCGACCATGAGGTGGTGAAGAAATTGCTGAGATCGCTTGATTCTTCATTTGACACTCTGGCATTGATGATACAAGAATGTGCTGATTACAAGTCACTTGATCCCGCTGATATTCTCGAGAGGCTAAATACTCATGAGTTCCAACTTGCTGAAAAGAGAGATCTCTATGGTTCAAGCTATGGTAGAACATGTGCACCGAAGGCCAAGGCAGTATCTGAGTCCGAAGATGAAGACTCTGGTAGCAGCCTTGGTGATCCTGAAGAACTGAGCCATGATCTGGCTCTGCTCGTGAAGAAGTTCCAAAAGTTCTCAAGACATGTCGCCTTGGAAGATCCTCAAGGAGCAATGATTCCTCATCCAGTGACTACAAGAAGAGGCTCTGTCACAAGTGCAAGAAACCTGGACATTTCATTCAAGATTGTCCTCAGTGGGAAAAGGAATCAAAGAAGAAGAAATACAAGGATTACAGTTTAGATGATGCAAAGAAAAAGAAGAAATCCACAAAATCCTCATCATCAAAATCGTCAAAGCCTTCATATCACAAGAAGAGCAGCTCCAAGAAGGCCAGGGCATTCATTGGCAAGGAAATGGACTCTGAGGCTGAATCTGAAGAAAATGAGGAAGAGGAGTCATCTGAGGAGTCCGAATCCGGAGTGGCGAGCCTTGCTCTCGCTACTGCATTCGTCAGCAAGTCTATCTTCAACATTGAGGAAAATGACCTCACCAACAAGGCTGATGAAGGGGATGATGACTACGCTCCCACCTATTGCTTCATGGCAAAGGGTGCCAAGGTACTCAAATATACCTCCTCTGAATCAAGTGAGAATGAATCTGATGAAAACCTTAAGCCTAGCTATTCTAAACTTGCTAAGATTGCAATAAAACAACAAAGGGCTTTAGAAAAGGTTCAAAACATGCTAAATAAAAGTTATGATATGTTGGGTGAAGAAATGGATCGCACTGAAACTTTGACTGAAAATCTTCAAAGACTTCAGTCCAAGCTTGACAAACTTCAAAGTCATCATAACACTCTCTTATCGGATCATGAGAAGCTTTCTTATGAATTTCTTCAAAGAAAGCAAGACCTTGAGAAGCTAAGAGTGAGTTATGAAGATCTTCAGAAGGAGCGCGATTCATTACTTGCTCAACAAATCAGCGCATCTTAGGAAGAATTTGTTCCTGTAACATCCCAAATTTTCAATTTGGAATGTTATACATTAGATCATCTATGCATATCATATTTTATTTTGCATTTTGGTTGATCCTAGAAATCCTAAGCAACTCAAGGACCCACGGAGAGAGTTGGGGGTTTCGTTATTTTCATATTTGAGTTTTCTCAAATTTTGAGGATAGGATCATTTGATTTTATTTATTTTATCATCAATTATTTCTATTACAAAAATATGAGAGAGGGAATAAAATGACTTTCCCAAAATAAAGAAATATTAAGGATCAAATAATAAAATCAAATAAGATTTTATTTTGGAGTTTTTCGGTGTTTTATTTGATTTTAGGAAAAATGTGCGTTTTTCAAAATTGCATTTAGGTCCCAAATAAATGTTCACCTTGTGCGGCTTGATTCTAGAAGCCCGTGAAAATTTATTTCGGAATTTTTGGAGTCTGTTTAGTATTTCTTTTTATTTTTCTTCTACGCATCATAATTTTAAAAAAACGAACCGACCTACGGGCCGTGTCCGGCTAGGACTCCGGCCTGAGGTGGCTCTATAAGCCGGCCCAGTCCAGGGGGAACCCTAGCCCCGAGCCGCCCCAGCCGCCCGACCCCGCCGCCACCGCCCGACCCCGCCGCAGCCGCCTGCCCCCCCGCTGCCGCCTGCCCTGCCGCCGCCGCCCCGCCGCGCCGCCCGCCACCGCCGCCCACGCGCCGCCCCGGCCGCACGCTCGCCGAGGTTCGCCGCCGCCCCGCCGCGCCGCCCGCCACCGCCGCCCACGCGCCGCCCCGCCCGCACGCTCGCCGAGGTTCGGTTTTTCTGTCAGTTTTTTTAGTTTCGTTTTTTTAAATAGATCGGTTTTTCTGGTTTATTTAAATAGCGAGCGTTCGTCCGCTCGTTCGTTGTAGCGAACGTTCGTCGTTTTTCTTTTTCTCAGATTAAATCCCTAATTTTTCTGATCGCGATTCCTGATTTGATTTTCGTTTTAGTATAACTTTTCGCTCATTTATCGGAATCAGGCGATTCAAGCACCTGGAGTTTTGTCTCGAAACCCTCTATCCATTTAACCAACTTAAACAAGATTTTGCTACTATAAAATTTTCTCTAGATCCAGATTAGTAGAACGAAGTTGTTTTCTTTCGCCGTTTGACTTTCGTTGCTTCGTTCGATTTGATTCTCTTGCCAACCGGAGTTCTTAAGTTGAACCTTCTGGTTAGATCTCTTATTTGAGTTTTACTCGTGCATTAGATGAGTACTTATTGTATGCTTGTTTGTTTGTCTATGATAGAATACCCGGAGTGCACCACTTGTTACTTTGAATCGCTAGGTTTCCCGGATCATCAGCAAGGCGAGTAACACTTTGATCATACCTTTCCTACTACCCAGTTTTATTGCATTAGACCAATCATCACACATTGCATGATTAGGATCTAATTAAATTGTGGGATGGGAAGTAGTTGAGGTAGTACCTATTACATGTTTATTATCAAACCTTTGGGAGTTACTTCTACGTTTGCTTATTATGCCATGCTATGCTAGTAGACGTGGATTGGGTGAGTGATATCCATGACAGATGTGAGTTTGGTTAATTAATGGTTTATCTAAGGTGGAAACTTAAACACACATCTGGGTGTATTGAGGCACCTGGGTATTCCAGGACTTGCCTGTTTTCTTTTGGACCGCCACCCAGGCTCAAAGGGATCATGAGATTATTCATGCTAGAAACTTCCATGTGCAGCCACAAGCTATTATGGGCTCTAGCATAGTTGACTAAGTCATGCGAACTCTTACAGTGGTAGACTAGCAGATGTAGGGGATGTAGGTGGTACGGTCTACCCGATCGTAAGGTGCTAGCGCTTCTGAAAGACTATGTCTCGGTCATCCGTCTTCTCAAACACCTTGTAGTACGAGGAACTAAACGGAGGCGATCGAGTCTTGTGGGGAAAAGTGCGCAAACCTCTGTAGAGTGTAATAAACTAATCATGATTAGCCGTGTCCCCGGTTATGGACATCTTGAGTATCTAGTACCTGGATTTTCATGTGAATCTCAACATGTTACTCTAAATTAATTTTGTTGGGTTTTGTTTAATGATGATGCTTAATTGGGATTGAGAATGCTGTCAACCATTCTCAATGTTTAACAACTACCATGATAGATAAATAAATTTTATTCCTTTGAAGTAGGGAAAATTTGGCTTTACGCAAAACTGTAACCATAGAGCTTTCCACCAGCCAAATATGCATATAGTATAGTTGTTTCATTCCATTAGTCTCTATGTGTACATTGCCAGCATATTCCATGTGCTGACCTGTTTCGGGCTGCAACGTTAATGTTGCAGACTTTTCAGACGACGATTAAGGAGTTTTTAGGTCGTAGTTCTATACTCAGTGATGCCGTTGGAGTTGATGGACTCATTTATCTTCCAAGTCTTCCGCTGTTATCGTTATTAGATGGCCTTAAGCCATAGTTATTGTATTAAGTTCTCTTTTGAGACACCTGATGTAATAAGTGTGTGATTGCTACTCTGTTATAAATCCTCCGAGTACTGTGTGGTGTCAGCATTACTGATCCAAGGATGACACCGGAGCATAGAGATCAGACTGTTTGAGGTCTGGTCGCTACAGAGATGGTATCAGAGCACACACTGACCGTAGGACACGACCACTATGCTAAAAGACCTAGATCACTTTTCACTCTCATCTCTTCTGACTTCTCATCTTTTCTACTCTTTAGGATGGCGGATGCAAGGAACAATTTCACGCAACCGGATGAAGATACACCCTTTGGACGTCACTTGAAGGAAGTCACTAGATACCTGAATATAGGAGTACCAAGCTTCACCAGAACCTACAACTCCACTTTACCTGAAGAAGAGTGCTGGATGATTCAAGTTCAAGTTCCAGGAAGGACGTTCATGCCAGTCATTGAGCCCATAGAGTTTTCTTTTGATGCACCAACTTGGAGTCTAGGAAAGAGCATGGCAGCTCACATCACCATGGGACGCATTGGAGAAGTCTACCGCAAGGATCTCAAGGATAGAGCACTGGGAGATGATCAGCACCAGGAAGGATAGATCAATCGCAGCTTTTATCCAGGAGTTAAACCAGCACATTCGACGAGAGGAGAACCAGATGTGTGCCGACATGATAGATCTAAAGAAGGCTAAGACTAGAATCAAGGAACTGGAGGAAGAACTCAAGGCTACACGTGAAGATTATGAAGAGGAAATTGAAGTATTGGTGGAGAAGAATGACGACCTGATCAAGAAGATTGGAATATTTATGGGAGGCCCTACACCAGTGGAGGAAGACGAAGAACCCAAGGAGATTAGCCTAGAAGACTACATCATCATCGACGACACCGACTCGGATCCAGATAGTAGCGATGATGACTATGTTGATGAAGCTGGAGCAGATATCATGGAGTCTGCCACCGAAGAATATTTCTAGTAGACCACCTCATCAGTAGTAGTAGTCCACCATGTAAATATAGTAGTCCGAGAACTTTTGCGATAGATAGACCGATTGTATGCCCTTGTTTGATTGAATGAAGTGAATTGTTTGTTTTTGCCTCATGTGCATATGGGTAGTGTTTTCTCTTTAGACCCCCTCTATTCTTACATCTCATCTTTTCTAAACCCCTCAGATGCCTCCGAGACGTGACCTCGAATTTGCCTTTCCACCGGAGCTCACCCAGTTGATCCAGCAGCAGAACACATTGATGCAGTTGCTAGTCCAGAATCAGAATCAGGGGAACAACAACAACAACCCACCATCACCACCACCACCTGTTGACCACTTAGCCCGTTTTCTTAGGCTGAATCCGCCGATGTTTTCTAGTAGCACCGAGCCGAGAGTAGCAGATTATTGGCTCCGCAAGACAGCTAGGGAGTTGACCACAACAGGATGCACAGATGCGGAGAAGGTGAAGTTTGCTGAACATCAGCTTGAAGGACCCGCAGCATCATGGTGGGAGAATTTCACAGCCACTTTCCCTGTCGACACTGTCACATGGGACCAGTTTCAGCAGGCTTTTCGTACTGCCCATGTTTCAGCAGGAGCTATGGCCATGAAGAAGCGTGAGTTTCGCAACTTGCGCCAAGGAGGACGGACAGTTGGCCAGTATGTGGAGGACTTTAGTAAGTTAGCACGTTATGCACCAGATGACGTCGCTACGGAGGCAGCTAAGCAGGAGAAGTTTCTAGAAGGACTGAATGATGAGTTGAGCATGCAGTTGATGGTAGCCACCTTCAACAACTACCAGGAGTTGGTAGATTGTGCTCTTATGATTGAAGGGAAGCAGCAGCAAATTGAGAATCACAAGAGGAAGTATGGACAAGGAAAGTACACTTCAGGATCTCAGCAAAAGCCACGTTTTACCCCTAGACCGGGAGGACATTTTCAGCATACCCATGGAGGAGGTAGCTCACACAATCACAATGTCACCAGGAATGGTAATGGCAATGGAGGAAGCAACGGCCAGAATCGCACCAACCTATCAACCCCAGCCAAGAAGGACCTGAGCCAAGTCACTTGCTTTAAGTGTCAGAAGACCGGACACTATGCCAATGAATGTCCTGAAGGCCAAAATGGCAATGGAAGTTCTGGGAAGAAGCCGAACCCTTTCAACAGGGGACAGGTGAACCACGTTAGCGTGGAGGAGGTTGAAGCTCAGCCTGATGCAGCAATATGTAAGTTTTTGGTTAAGTCATTTACTGCACTCATTCTTTTTGACACTGGTGCATTGCATTCATACATCTCAAGGGGATTTGTGGATAAGTATAACCTATCAACCCAAGCCCTTAGGTCACCCATGTTAGTAACCTCGCCTGGAGCAGAATATATGGCTAGTCTATGGTGTGATCGGTTACCATTAAGGATTCGTAACTATGTTTTTCCCTCAGACCTAATAGTATTGGAATCCCAAGGATTGGCTGTGATATTAGGCATGGATTGGTTATCAAAGTATGAAGGGAATATTGAATGTGCTAGTAAGTCAGTTTTGCTTACCACCCCAGAAGGGAGAAGGATCAAGTATGTATCCCGGCATGTGCCAAAGAGGACTCAAGTAAATTGCCTAACAGGAGTTGTGCAGGAGGAAGTACCAGCGGTAAGGGATTTCCCTGAAGTATTTCCAGAGGAGTTTCCAGGCATGCCACCAGATAGAGATATTGAGTTTTTGATTGAGCTATTGCCAGGCACAGGGCCAATATCAAAGAGACCATATAGGATGCCAGCAAAGGATTTGGTGGAAATTAAGAAGCAGATTAAGGAGTTACTGGATAAGGGATATATTCGCCCAGGCTTTTCACCTTGGGGATCGCCAGTACTTCTAGTGGAGAAGAAGGATGGATCGTTAAGGATGGTTGTTGATTATCGAGGATTGAATGAAGTAACGATCAAGAACAAGTACCCACTACCGATGATCAATGATCTGTTCGATCGATTGCAAGGAGGTAAGGTATTTTCCAAGATTGATCTGCGATCAGGATACCACCAGTTGAAGATTCGAGAACAGGATATTCCGAAGACAGCTTTTACCACCAGGTATGGGCGGTACGAGTATACCGTTATGTCATTTGGTCTGACTAACGCACCTGCCTATTTTATGAACATGATGAACAAAGTGTTTATGGAGTTTCTGGATAAGTTCGTTGTGGTTTTCATTGATGATATCCTGGTTTACTCAAAGAATGAAGAGGAACATAAGGAACATTTGCGTTTGGTACTTGGAAAGCTCAGAGAACATCAATTATATGCCAAGTTCAGCAAATGTGAGTTTTGGTTGAAGGAAGTAGGATTCCTCGGACACGTTATATCTGGAGAAGGTATAGCAGTTGATCCCACTAAAGTTGATACCGTGACCAAGTGGGAAGCACCAACTACCGTTGGGGAGATCCGGAGTTTTCTTGGACTCGCAGGGTACTACCGGAGATTTATTGAGAATTTCTCAAAGATTGCGAAGCCTATGACTGAGTTGTTAAAGAAAGATACCAAGTTCATATGGACGGAGGAATGTGAGGCTAGTTTCCAAGAGTTGAAGAAACGTTTAGTTACCTCACCAGTGTTGATTTTGCAAGACCAGACCAAAGATTATGAGGTGTATTGCGACGCTTCACGTCGAGGACTTGGAGCAGTGCTTATGCAGGAAGGGAGAGTCGTTTCATATGCCTCAAGACAATTGAAACCTCATGAGTTGAATTATGCTATGCATGATTTGGAATTAGCAGCCGTAGTGCATGCATTGAAAACATGGAGACATTTCCTCATTGGAAACCATTGTGAGGTATACACGGATCATAAGAGTTTGAAGTACATTTTCACACAGAAGGAGTTGAATCTCAGGCAAAGGAGATGGTTGGAGCTCATCAAGGATTATGATATGAAATTGCATTACCATCCCGGAAAGGCTAATTTAGTAGCTGACGCCTTAAGCCGTAAGAGCCATGTCAATACGTTAATGACGGGAGAAATACCCAAGGAGTTAGCAGAAAATCTTCGTGAACTAGGTTTGGAAATAGTTCCGAGAGGCTATGTAGCCGCATTGCAGATTCAGTCAACTTTGATGGATAGAATCAGAGAAGCTCAAAGGACTGACAAAGAGATTGCCGCTATAAAGGAGAAACTTAGTAAAGGAAAAGCTAAAGGATTTCGTGAGGATGAGCACGACACCCTATGGTTTGAAGACCGTGTTTACGTGCCCAATGACCCGGAGATCAGGAAGTTGATTTTGCAAGAGGCACATGATTCACCATATTCAATTCACCCAGGAAATACCAATATGTATTTGGATTTGAAGGATATTTTCTAGTGGACCGGAATGAAGAAGGATATTGCGGAGTACGTAGCAGTTTGTGATGTATGCCAGAGAGTAAAGGCAGAGCATCAGAAGCCAGCAGGATTGTTACAACCATTGCCGATACCCGATTGGAAGTGGGATAAGCTAGGCATGGATTTTATCACGGGATTACACAGGACCCGTTCAGGCTATGACTCAATTTGGGTTGTAGTTGATCGATTGACGAAAGTAGCTCATTTCATCCCGGTAAAGACCACTTACAACAGTGCTAAGTTGGCAAAGATATACATGACCAGGATCGTATGTTTGCATGGAGTTCCAAGGAGTATCGTATTAGATAGAGGAACCCAGTTTACCTCAAAGTTTTGGAAGCAGTTGCACGAAACCTTGGGAACCAGGCTAGAATTCAGTACAACTTTTCATCCACAGACAGATGGACAGACCGAGAGAGTTAATCAGATTTTGGAGGATATGCTGAGAGCTTGTGCGCTAGACTATGGATCTAGTTGGGACGATAATTTGCCATATGCAGAGTTCTCTTACAACAACAGTTACCAAACCAGTTTAAAGATGGCCCCTTTCGAAGCTTTGTACGGAAGGAGGTGCAGGACACCGTTGTCATGGGACGAAGTTGAAGACCGCCAGTTGTTTGGACCTGACTTGATTAAGGAGTCTGAAGAGAAGGTGAAGTTGATTCGCGATAGGCTCAAGATAGCCCAGTCCAGGCAAAAAAGTTATGCAGATTCTAAATGCAAGGAGACAGTTTACGAAGTCGGAGATAGAGCTTATCTTCGAGTATCTCCACTTCAGGGAACAAAGCGTTTTGGAGTTAAAGGGAAGTTAGCGCCACGATTTGTAGGACCATATCGAGTTTTGGAGCGTATGGGAGAAGTGGCCTACAAGTTGGAATTGCCCGAAGGATTGTCAGGAGTTCATGATGTGTTCCACGTTTCTCAGTTAAAGAAGTACCACGCGGAGATGGCTGACATATCTTTGAGAGACACAGTGCCATTGGAAACTATTCAGTTGGATAACAATTTGACCTATGAGGAGAAACCCGTTAAGATTCTCGAGTTTGCCAGCCGAGTTACTCGCAGCAAGGTTATCAAGTTTTGAAAGGTTCAGTGGAGCCACCACACGGAGGATGAAGCCACCTGGGAACGAGAGGAAGATTTGCTCAAGGACCACCCTCACCTATTTTCTAGCCAACCCGAATCTCGAGGGCGAGATTCATCTTAAGGGGGGTAGGTTTGTAACATCTCAAATTTTCAATTTGGAATGTTATACATTAGATCATCTATGCATATCATATTTTATTTTGCATTTTGGTTGATCCTAGAAATCCTAAGCAACTCAAGGACCCACGGAGAGAGTTGGGGGTTTCGTTATTTTCATATTTGAGTTTTCTCAAATTTTGAGGATAGGATCATTTGATTTTATTTATTTTATCATCAATTATTTCTATTACAAAAATATGAGAGAGGGAATAAAATGACTTTCCCAAAATAAATAAATATTGAGGATCAAATAATAAAATCAAATAAGATTTTATTTTGGAGTTTTTCGATGTTTTATTTGATTTTAGGAAAAATGTGCGTTTTTCAAAATTGCATTTAGGTCCCAAATAAATGTTCACCTTGTGCGCCTTGACTTTAGAAGCCCGTGAAAATTTATTTCGGAATTTTTGGAGTCTGTTTAGTATTTATTTTTATTTTTCTTCTACGCATCATAATTTAAAAAAAAAACGAACCGACCTACGGGCCGTGTCCGGCTAGGACTCCGGCCCGAGGTGGCTTTATAAGCCGGCCCAGCCCCGGGGGAACCCTAGCCCCGAGCCGCCCCAGCCGCCCGACCCCGCCGCCGCCGCCTGCCCCCCCCGCCGCCGCCTGCCCTGCCGCCGCCGCCCCGCCGCGCCGCTCGCCGCCCACGCGCCGCCCCGCCCGCACGCTCGCCGAGGTTCGCCGCCGCCTCGAAATTCGTGCCCAGTTTTTTTAGAAAAATCATTCGGTTTTTCCGTCGGTTTTTTTTAAAGAGATCGGTTTTTCTGGTTTATTTCAATAGCGAACGTTCGTCGTTTTTCTTTTTCTCGGATTAAATCCGCAATTTTTCTGATCGCGATTCCGGATTTGATTTTCGCTCGTTTATCGGAATCAGGCGATTCAAGCGCCTGGAGTTTTGTCTCGAAACCCTCTATCTGTTTAACCAACTTAAACAAGATTTTGCTACTATAAAATTTGACCTAGATCCAGATTAGTAGAACGAAGTTGTTTTCTTTCGCCGTTTGACTTTCGTTGCTTCGTTCGATTTGATTCTCTTGCCAACCGGAGTTCTTAAGTTGAACCTTCTTGTTAGATCTCTTATTTGAGTTTTACTCGTGCATTAGATGAGTACTTATTGTATGCTTGTTTGTTTGTCTGCGATAGAATACCCGGAGTGCGCCGCTTGTTACTTCGAATCGCTAGGTTTCCCAGATCATCAGCAAGGCAAGTAACACTTTGATCATACCTTTCCTACTACCCTGTTTTATTGCATTAGACCAATCCTCACACATTGCTTGTTTAGGATCTAATTAAATTGTGGGATGGGAAGTAGTTGAGGTAGTACCTATTACCTGTTTATTATCAAACCTTTGGGAGTTACTTCTACGTTTGCTTATTATGCCATGCTATGCTAGTAGACGTGGATTGGGTGAGTGATATCCATGCCAGATGTGAGTTTGGTTAATTAATGGTTTATCTAAGGTGGCAACTTAAACACACATCTGGGTGGATTGAGGCACCTGGGTATTCCAGGACTTGCCTGTTTTCTTTTGGACCGCCACCCAGGCTCAAAGGGATCATGAGATTATTCATGCTAGAAACTTCCGTGTGCATCCACAAGCTATTATGGGCTCTAGCATAGTTGACTAAGTCGTGCGGACTCTTACAGTGGTAGACTAGCAGATGTAGGGGATGTAGGTGGTACGGTCTACCCGATCGTAAGGTGCTAGCGCTTCTAAAAGACTATGTCTCGGTCATCCGTCTTCTCAAACACCTTGTAGTGCGAGGAACCAAACGGAGGCGATCGAGTCTTGTGGGGAAAAGTGCGCAAACCTCTGCAGAGTGTAATAAACTAATCATGATTAGCTGTGTCCCCGGTTATGGACATCTTGAGTATCTAGTACCTGGATTTTCATGTGAATCTCAACATGTTACTCTAAATTAATTTTGTTGGGTTTTGTTTCATGATGATGCTTAATTGGGATTGAGAATGCTGTCAACCATTCTCAATGTTTAACAACTACCATCATAGATAAATAAATTTTATTCCTTTGAAGTAGGGAAAAATTGGCTTTACGCAAAACTGTAACCATAGAGCTTTCCACCAGCCAAATATGCATATAGTATAGCTGTTTCATTCCATTAGTCTCTATGTGTTACATTGCCAGCATATTCCATGTGCTGACCCGTTTCGGGCTGCAACGTTAATGTTGTAGACTTTTCAGACGATGATTAAGGAGTTTTTAGGTCGTGGTTCTATACTCAGTGATGCCGTTGGAGTTGATGGACTCACTTATCTTCCAAGTCTTCCGCTGTTATCGTTATTAGATGGCCTTAAGCCATACTTATTGTATTAAGTTCTCTTTTGAGACACCCGATGTAATAAGTGTGTGATTGCTACTCTGTTATAAATCCTCCGATTGCTGTGTGGTGTCAGCATTACTGATCCAGGGATGACACCTGAGCACAGAGATCAGACTGTTTGAGGTCTGGTCCCTACAGTTCCTCCATGCTTGAAGTGCATTGAACGTGAATCTGCTAATTCTTCACCTGAATGTTCAAATGCTGCTAATGTTTCAAATTCTTCACATGCCTCTGCTATCACTAATTCCTCATCTGAGGACATTGCTAGTATCACTGACGATGCAGGGCTGAAGGAATTGTACACGACAGCCATGTACAAAAGCCTCAAAGGGCATCAGGCTCTTTGTGATGTGCTTAAAAAGCAAATCCTCAACAGGAACCCTAGGAAAGAAGGTATCACCTTTGAGAGGAAACTCAATGCTGATGGTACATATTGGAAGCCTGAGAAGTACCCCAAAACTACATGGGTTGCTGCAAAGAGACCTCCAGTTGATCCATCTAACTTATCTGGATTTGCATGTGAATCTCCTCATTCTGATGATGAGTCAATTGACTCCAACTATAAGCTATTCAAAAATCATAATGGTGAAGTATTTGCTAGATATGTTGGCACTAACTGCAGGAACGTCTCCCCTGTGAAGAAAATCTGGGTTTCCAAAAGATGCCTTGAAAATCTTCAGGTTAATGTCATCATGATGCCACCTGTGAAGAATAGGAACCCCAGATCAAATTATTCATATGGATCAAAGTCCTCGTATGAACATCATCGTGATAACTCGTCTGTTTCGCAGGGAAGATCTAAGGATTATGGATATGTGCATTATTCTTCAAATCATTATGTCCATAAGTCCTCGAAGAATTTCTCTGCTTACTCTTATGCTTACTCTAACCCCTCTTATGTGAAACGAAATGGACTAGCTTCTATGCCATTCTTCTCATATGGAGCTCGCAGAATGATGAACTCTTTGCCACCCCTTCAGATGTGGGTGGTGAAGAAAAAGAACTAATCTCTTCTGCAGGGTCAGGTCTCCAGACGCACGTAATCGTCTGAAGAATTTGCTGGAGACCTGAGCATGCCTGAAAGGACGCAGGGTAATCATGAAGAAATGAACTTTCATTTCTCACGTCCTCATATTGCTTTATCAGTTCTTTTACTTGATGAAATTGATCTGATGAATTGATGTCATATTCTTCACTGATGAAGTATATGAGTTTGTAAGCTGCACTAATTCATCTGCAGGATGATCAACCCAAAGCCACTGAGTGGGCCCTTGATAGTGGATGTACAAACCACATGACTGGTGACAAGAATCTATTGATGGATGCTCCATTATCTCCGTCGCATCTGAAGCATATCATCTTTGCTGACAAAGGCAAAAGTCAGGTATTGGGTCTAGGTAAGGTTGTGATTACAAAGGATCGACACATAGACAAAGTCATGCTTGTTGAGTCCTTAGGATACAACCTTATGTCTGTCTCAATGCTTTGTGATCTTGATATGGTTGTTGTCTTCGGCAAGTACCGTTGTGTTGTGGTTATGGAAGCCGACAATTCCAAAGTCTTCGAAGGCTTTAGGAGAGGAGACCTGTATATTGTTGATTTCTCTACAGGACCACAACCAGCCGTGTGCTTACTTGCAAAAGCTTCAGAAGGCTGGCTCTGGCATCGACGACTTGGTCATGCAGGCATTAGGAATTTGCACATGCTTGCGAAGAAGAAGCACGTCATTGGCATCGAGAATGTCAAATTCCTCAAGGATCACCTATGAGGAGCCTGTGAAGCTGGGAAGATGACCAAGGCCAAGCATCCAGCGAAGACTATCATGACCACCACTCGCCCATTTGAATTGCTTCACATAGATCTCTTTGGTCCTAATCATTATTCTGCTATCTCAAATGAAGCATCTCAATATGGCTTTGTTATTGTTGATGATTATTCTCGTTACACATGGGTACACCTTGTTACTTACAAACATGAAGTGAAGGAAGTCTTCAAACGATTTTCCTCGAGGGCTTCAACCAACTTTGGTGTGAAGATCAAGCACATCAGAAGTGACAATGGCACTGAGTTCAAGAATTCTGGTCTCGATGACTATCTTGACGAACTTGGTATTACTCATGAGTTATCTGCTCCTTACACTCCTCAGCAGAACGGCGTCGTGGAGCGCAAGAACAGGACTCTTGCTGAGATGGCTCGCACTATGCTTGATGAATACAAAATGCCTTGTCGTTTCTAGACTGAGGCAATTGATATTGCGTGCCACATCATCAACAGAGTATATCTTCACAAATTCTTCAAAAATACTGCCTATGAACTCCTCACTGATAAGAAACCCAATGTAAGATATTTCAAAGTCTTCGGTGCTAAATGTTGGATTAGAGATCCTCATCACAACTCAAAATTTGCACCGAAAGCACATGAAGGTTTTATGCTTGGTTACGGGAAGGACTCGCACACCTACAGAGTCTTCAACAATGTTCTTCACAAAGTTGTTGAAACTGTAGATGTGCGGTTCGATGAAACTAATGGCTCGCAAAGAGAGCACCTACCTACTGTGATAGATGAACCAGCACCTGAGGAAACTATCAAGTTCAAGGCTACTGAGGATGTCATTCCTACTGAAGAATCTGCTGAAGAATTCATTCCAGAACATGAAGAACATCGAGCTAATGCACCTGATGAAAATGGTGCTGAAGAAAACACTGATCAAACTCTTCAATGACAACCAGCTCATCCTCGCATTGCAAAAGAAGTGCTAGTTGAAAAGATCATCAATGACATCAAAGGGCCAGGTCCTCTCACACGCTCAAAAGCTTCACATTTGTCTAACTTTTGTGGGCAGTATGCTTTTGTCTCTATTACAGAGCCCACTAAGGTAGATGAAGCATTTCTGGAGCCTGAGTGGATTCAGGCCATGCAAGAAGAATTACATCAGTTCGAGCTCAACAATGTCTGGGAACTGGTCAAACGTCCAGATCCTCGCAAGCATAATATCATCGGCACAAAGTGGATCTACCGCAACAAGCAAGATGAAAATGGCCTTGTTGTGAGGAATAAGGCACGGCTTGTAGCTCAAGGCTACACACAGGTTGAAGGAATTGATTTCGATGAAACTTTTGCACCTGTTGCTAGACTTGAGGCTATTCGCATATTACTTGCTTATGCTAACCATCATGATATCACTCTATATCAAATGGATGTGAAAAGTGCATTCCTCAATGGTAAGCTTGAGGAAGAAGTATATGTTGCTCAACCCCCAGGTTTTGAAGATCCAAAGAATCCTGACAAAGTCTTCAGACTCAACAAGGCCCTCTATGGCCTCAAGCAGGCCCCATGGCTTGGTATGATACTTTGAAGGAGCTCTTCATGAAGAAAGGCTTCAAACCCGGTTCACTCGACCCTACTCTTTTCACTAAATCTTATGATGGTGAATTGTTTGTGTGCCAAGTATATGTTGATGATATTATCTTTGGTTGTACTGACCAACGTTATAGCGATGAATTTGCCTATATGATGAGTGAAGAATATCAAATGTCTAGTATGGGAGAGTTGAAATTCTTCTTAGGTCTTCAAATTCGTCAACAACACAATGGCATATTCATATCTCAGGAGAAATACCTCAGGGATGTACTGAGGAAATTCGGCATGCAAGATTGCAAAGGCGTCAAAATTCCTATGCCCACAAATGGCCATCTGTGCACTGATGAAAATGGTATTGACTTCGATAATAAGGTATACCGCTCCATGATAGGTTCCTTATTATACTTATGTGCATCTAGGCCAGATATAATGCTTAGTGTTTGCATGTGTGCCTGATTTCAAGCTGCACCGAAGGAATCACACCATAAGGCTGTGAAGCATATTCTTCGATATCTAGCTCACACACCAACACTTGGATTATGGTACCCCAAGGGCTCGACCTTTGATCTTATTGGATATTCTGACTCTGACTATGCTGGTGATCGTGTGGATCGCAAGTCAACATCTGGTACATGTCATTTCCTCGGACGATCTTTGGTCTGTTGGTCCTCGAAGAAACAAAACTGCGTATCACTATCTACTGCTGAAGCTGAGTACATTGCCGCTGGTTCTTGCTGTGCCCAATTGCTATGGATGAAGCAAACTCTCAAGGACTACGGCGTCAACATGAAGAATGTACCTCTCTTCTGTGACAATGAGAGTGCCATCAAGATTGCTCACAACCTAGTTCAACACTCGAAGACAAAGCACATTCAGATTCGTCATCATTTTCTTTGTGATCATGTGTTGAAGGGCGACATTTCTATTGAGCATGTGAAGACTGAAGAACAGCTAGCCGATATCTTCACAAAGCCCTTGGATGAGAAGAGATTTAGCAAGTTGCGGTGTGAGCTAAATATCCTAGAATCTTCGAATGTTCTTTGAAAAGGACACTCATCCTAACACTTATGCAAAATTGATGACTTAGATGTGCAACACATGAAGAAACGTTTTACTTCAATCAATGAAGAATAAAACTCTTAGTGTGAAGAAATTAATGAAGAATTTGATTCTCAAAACCCTACGATAATTGTACGTGGTGTCTGAAATCATCATTCTTATACGGTGGCTCATGCCACCACCAAAAGTTGAAATTCCTCAAATTATTCATATTCTTCAACTTTGCATAGTCTTCACTGGTTCCGTTGTTTTTCTTCATTGGCTATATATATATATATATGAGTTTATGTCCTCTACAGCATTCACTTATTGCTATTTCTTCAAGTTGGTTTTCTGCTAAGTGAATGTGATCGGACCCTTCCCCTCTATGCTATACTCAACCCAATCTATTCACAAATTCTTCATGTGCGTTCTATTTGAAACTCGTTCAAAATCTTCACTGTGTCCTTGTCAGCTGAAGAAATTGAGAACGGAACTTTAAAACTAATCTTATCCAAATTTTCGGTTTTGCCGCTCAAATCGTTCCGCATCCCACGATAAATTTTTAATTCACCCACGATCTTACACGATCTCCACTACACAATACGTGGGTGACACATGTCGTGCGAAGGAGAAGGGTCAGGGGCACGTTCGTCCCAAAACTTCGGGCGAACAGTTTTTCACTGCTACTATAAATACCCCCTCATCCCTTCCTCACTTCCTTTACTCTGCTCGATCTCTCTCTCCCACTCGAGCTTCTCGAACCCTAGCGCCACCGCTACTCCATCGTCGCCGGTGAGGAAGAGCTTCACTGCCTCGACCTCGTCGTCGTCGTACTCGCGCCGACCGCGGAAATCTTCACCTCCGCCGCCGCCGTAGACGTCTTCCTCCGCCAAGTTAGGGCGTGGAAGATCTACACTGACGAACTCCACTGTTTCACCTCACTGTTCGTCGTGTTCTTCATTCAGGGTAATTAAAAGTTACTTTTACTGCCCTCCTTGATTCGAAGTTTCTCTATAAAATCTTCAAAGGTGTTTTTATTCTTCAAATCCTCACACACTAAACACCTCACATGTCATCTGTTCTTGATTCGTTTCCCTAAGCATCATTTTTACTTCAAGATTCCTCAATTGTGTGGATCTTAGATCTATACAACTCTGGAACCTAAGGCAAAGAATGCTTAGTGAAAATCTTCAAGACTCATCTGGTCAAATTCCTCAAACTTGTTCTTTTTGAAAAACCTTCTGAGAACGCATATGACCTCTCCAAATTCCTCGCAGCTATACTCTATTCACAGGTACACATGTCAGCTGCTGAATCACTAGGTTCTCATCAACTTAACTCATTTGCAACATTCCTCGAAGAAAAGTTGCATACTTCTTCAGAGAATTCGATTGTTCAAATTCCTCAACTGAAGAAAATGGCTGATGTTAAAAGGCCACAGAAGGGAGGAAAGAGGCCTGAGGTAAATACAACATTTGAGATCCCTGATGACATATATGCTGGGTACTGTACACCTACTGAGGAAACCAAGAATGAGCGCAAAGTGCGCAAACATAGGATAGAGAGGAGACGGGCAAAAGAATAGAGGGAGTACAGATATGTCACTCCTAAGTACATGAAGAAATTCGCACTCAATCCTCCATGCCCAAGAGCTCCATTGGCACCTGGCCAAGTAGCAGATCCCACCAGCCTCAAGCGCGGTGAGGACTATCCTGATGAATGGGCCAAGCGCCAAGGCAAGTTGGCCAAGCAAGCCAGAGAAGCAGTGAGGAAATTCAATGAAGACTCTGCTGTGGCTGCTGCTGCCTCTGCTGAGGCCTCTGTCAAGCCGAGGAAATCCATACCTAAGAAGCCTGCTCGTAAGCCAAGTGCTTCACCAATAGTGCCCTCATGGCCAAGTTCCTCAGCTGCGCCCTCACGGCCAGACTCTTCAAGGTCCTCACGACCAATCCCTCAAGCTGCCCCTTCAAAATCCTCAGCACCTCCTCCAAAGTCCTCAGCTGTTCCGACAAAGTCCTTTGCACCTGCGCATCTGGCCTCGTGCCAAAGGACTACAGGCATATCCATTGCCTCTGGTGTCTCAGCAAGCTCCTTAGCCGCACCAAATTCTTCATCTGGCCCCACTCTGATGAAGACCAAGGCAACTGCTAGACGAGGTCCTCGGCCAAGTCTTCAAAAGAAGCAAGTCGCTTTCCAAGTGCCATCTAAAGAAGATGAAGCTGATGATGATGAACTTGCAGAAATCATCAGAGACAGACAAGTTAGGGCCGCTAGAGCCAAAGGCACACCTGTGCCACTGCTTTTGGATCCCAAGCTGATCCTCGACTACATTGATCTCTGGCACAAGGACCCAAATACTCATATGCCTGACTTCAAGCTGACGCTTGGTCAAAATCACATGCTGAATCTTTTCATCCAAGAGGAGAAATGGAAATATGATCAGGCCAGGCAGATCAAGAAGGCCCAGTAAAAAAGGAGAAATATCTGAAGAACAACGTTGTCACTATGACAACTGATGAACTTGTAAAAATCCAATCTGAAATCGAAACCTTCAGCGATGACTTCCAAGCCTACTATGCTGATTGGCAAGGAGCCCAAGTTAGATTTGTAAAGATAACTGAACAGTTCACTTCAAATGTTGGTGCCCCAACGCAACAGGAAATTCCTCAGGCTGAAGCATCTGCTCAGCCGACTGAAGAACATGCCAGCACCGCTGATGACAATCAGGCTGCTGAAGAAAATGTGAGTTCTAGGGCTAATGACTGCATTCCAGCCACTGAAGAAATTGCCAGGGCACCCACTATTGGTGTGCCTGAAGAAACTGAAGAACTCAGGGCAACTGCATCAGTTGTGCCTGAAGAAAATCAACCAGATTCCTCAGCTGCTCCTGCACCAAGTTCAACTCCAATCCTTCCATCTGCATCAGATGTGAAGAAGACCAAGGCTGCAGAGCATGCTGCAGTGAAGAAAAGGAAAGCATCAGCTGCTTCAAATTCTTCAGCTACGAAGAAAATGAAGCCTATGACAAGCTCATTTGCACATCTGATTGATGCTGTTCCCATCTCAACCAGGCCATCAAAGGACCTTGTTCCTTTTGATGAAGAATATGTGATCCCCAGCGGATTTGATGAAGAAACTCCTTCTGTTGCTTCGTCTGAACCGTTGGATGAAGAAATTGAAGTGGATGTGATCCCTTCAACACCTACCCATGCCTCAGTTCATAGCTGAAGAGGCTGGCGTTGAAGAAATGGAAGATGAAGATGTGGACATTGGCTGCTCCACACCCGTAATCAGTGATGAATTCTGGGAAAGTCAGCATCCAAACTCTCCAATGTTCACCCCTCTACAGCAAATTCCTCAGTCCCCCACACAGACAGTTCACATGGGCTCTGAAGAAACTCATCCCACTGCATCTGTCCATGAGGAAATTCTAGCCACTAGCGCTGAAGAAACTGCTGCTGTTGAACAACCAACTACGCAGACTACCACTGAGGAAGAACCAGAAATTCCCCATCTTGAAGAACCTATGATTGAGATTCCTGAGGTCGTGATGCAACTCACTGACACTCCTCTGCCAAAGCCAAAGGATCCATTCTCACGCAAGCAAAAGTTCAAGGCAGATGATTTCTTCGGCGAGCACGTATTCTTCAAAGATTATAACCCATATTACTCTGCTCGCATTAGGAAGAGGCATTTCTAGACTGCTAGTCAAGCCAATTTCTATTCCTCAGTGTTGTTCAACAAGGAGAAGATTTTCTACCATGAGCATATTCCTCACGTGGATATGGAATCTCTATCGTGCTTTGCACCAGTCCTCAGTGTTCTTCACGACGCTGGACTGCTCAATTTTTGCTCTGACATCTGCGATTGGAATGAAGAACTGATTCTTCAATTCTATGCAATGCTGCACATCACCGGAAATGCTAAAGATGTGAATTCATGGGTGCTGGACTGGATGTCTGAAAACACTCACCACACTGCACCAGCCTCTGAATTGCTTCGTGCTCTACAACTCAGTCCTCCCCTTGAAGAAGCTCGCTGCATCTACAGCGAACCTGAGCTCACACATCATTACATGCAAGTGCTGATGAAGCCTTTGAAACCAGGTCAGGCACCACGAACAAAATTCCTCGTGAAGGAATTGTTGTACGTGCCCAAAACTATCTATCGTATTCTTACAAGGACAATTAGTCCTATCAAAGGCCACGACTCATCTGATGAGGAAATTGTTGGCATCATGAAGAATCTGGTATTCAACATTGTTCATGGCATTCCTGTCAACTATCACGATTTCTTCATGAGGACTATGGCCAATGTTGCACTGTCTCCGTTTGAGCTGAAGCCTTATGCACCTTGGATCATGAGATTTCTCAGGACAAGGTCTTCACTCAACTACAAAGCTGATTTCCAGAATCATCTCAGCTACTTGCCCCCAATTGAAGTCCTCAAGCAGACATATTCCTCAGTTGATGGAAAGGGCAAGGCACCAGCTATAATTGATGAAGGCATTCATCCATTGGATGGTCAGTTTCGCAAAGCTGCATCTTATTCCACCAATGATGACTCTGCCACACATGACTCTGCCAATGCTCCCAAGTCCACTCCTCAAGCCACTGCTCCGCGCGTGATGACAGACTGTGAACTTCTGCTTAGTCTTCACCAGAAGGTGGATCGAAATCACAAATGGGTTAAGCATCAGTTTGGTTCACTTCTTCACAACATGACTGCCACACACAATGCAGTGAAGAAAAACCACTACTACCTCCATCAAGTCTTCGGTCGCACCTGGGCAATCCTGTCACATCTGTATGGTGAAGAAGATCTCAAGAACATGGGTCTTAATGAAGATTTTGACTGGTCTGCACCTCCACCGAAGAAATTCAAGAATGTCAAGGTTCCTTCTCTGGTGGCCAGCTCATACTCTTCATGACGCGACACTGATGAACATGAAGATTTAGACGACACTGCGGCAGGCCCTACATCAACCAACGACCCCAACAACGCTGGCGCTCCTTCATCAACTTGATTATCTTCAGGGACGTTAGTCCTCAGTTTCGATCCTTTTGGTCATTTGATGACAAAGGGGGAGAAATTTGAGTTAGTCTTCAAGCGGGTCTATTTTATCGCCCATATACAACGTTTTTTTTGCTAAATTACAACTCTCGTTCTTCTGAAACTTTATTGGATCGAGTTGTAATCTTAAACCCGATGGTGCTCTGATACTTTTGATGCACTATGTTTTGATACTCTTTTCTGCATGCTTATTCCTCGTTAATATTACTGCACGCATGCTGAATTTCATCAGGCACCATATTTCATCATGCATTTCAAATTCTTCATATTATATGTTAAATGCGTGTATGAATTACAAGAAATAGGGGGAGATCTCCATGATTCAACTCTTCAAGTGTGCATTGCTTCAAAAGCAAATTCCTAACTATGCACATCTTCATGGGGAGTTCTTCTATATCTTGCAATCAAATTCCTCAATATCAGTATTTACACTTCATATGTTTATTCCCGTTGAAAACTTAACCTATATTGTCATCAATCACCAAAAAGGGGGAGATTGTAAGTGCATCTAGTGCCTCTTAGTGATTTTGGTGTATTGAAGACTTATAGGTTAAGGGACTAATGCGTGTGTTAGTGTACACAGGTCTATAAGTCTATGAGGAGTTTGATATTTATAGGAAAAGTCGACCCCTAAAAATGAATATCTTTGACTAAAGATTTTGGTATTTCTGAAGACTTTCATGAAGACTTTGAAAGTGAAGAAATTGGTGTGTCCGTGAAGACTTGATATTCATGCGAGGAATATGAAGCTTGAAGACTTTCGTTTTCATAGTTTTGTTTTTCTCTTTCTTGAGTCATAGGAAACACTGTACTGTTAAAGGGGTCGAGGAAATACTAAGGAAAAATTTCCATGTGATGCTCAACTCAAAATCCTACATCTACCAATCCCTTCGAGTGAAGCCATTGGAAATCTCATATAGTTCAGTCAATTTCTTCAGTGACAGAGACGAAGTTCTTCTGGTCTCTGAGGAATTTGTCCTGACTGAGGAGTTAGGAATTCGCCAGTGCGAATAGCCTTGAGGATTTTGCTACTCAAAATTCCGACCGTTGCTGTGCTATGCGCCAGCTGTTCCAAAATATCTATCCACCTAACGGTCATATCATTGAAGGGAATTTATGTCTTATCATGTCGGGCTGCTCCCTAGGCTATAAATAGCCGCCCCCTACAACCACTAGCTGGTTGGCTGCTCCGAGAGAAACCGACAGTTGTCATTTGAGAGCAACCCATCCTCCGAGGACTTTGAGCGAAAATCATCAAGTGAGGAAAAACCAAAAACCCAAAACCCAAACACCTACAAACCTCAAGTGATTGAGCATCACTGCAGAGATTGATCCTGAGTGGATCCGACGCTTGTTACCTTTAAAGACTGTGCTTCTTCCAGACGGTTAGGCGTCATGGTCTAGAGCATCCAAGAGGAATTGTGGATTGCCGGGTGACCAAGTTTGTGAAGGTTTGGAAGTCGCCTGAAGACTTACCACGAGTGATTGGACGAGGTCTGTGTGACCTTAGTTCAAGGAGAATACAGTGAGGACTGGGTGTCTTGGACTAAGTGTCCTTGACTGGGTGTCCGGGACTGTGTGTCCTCGAGTTTAAATACTCAGCCGCTCCAACCAGACGTACAACTGAGACAGCAGTTGGAACTGGTCTACCAAATCATTGTCTTCACCAAGCTTACTGGTTCTATTTCCTCAACTCTTTCATTTCCTCATAACTGTGCTATATGTTGTTCATATCTGTGTTAGAAGACCTTGACTGAAGACTTTCTCAATTTCCTCAGTTCAATTTCTTCAGTCTGTTTGTCTTCATCCTGCGTTATCCTGTGATTACGCTTCCTGTACTCTGTGCCTGTCTTCATTTCATCATGATGACTATGCTTGTATTCTGTTATGTTTACCTTTGAGTACTTATTCCGCTGCTAGTGGATCTTCGCTAAGGAATTTCCTCACCGGCAAATTCCTTAGTGAAGAATTTCATAAAAATCGCCTATTCACCCCCCTCTAGTCGATATAATGCACTTTCAGTTTGTTGAATCTCGATCGTAGTGATACACATATTCATAATATTGAAGCCAAAAGATGCAAAGTTAATAATGACAGTGCAAATTATTTGTGGCACTGCCGTTAAGGTTATATTGGTGTAAAGCGCATGAAGAAAATCCATGCTGATGGGCTTTTGGAATCACTTGATTATGAATCAGTTGATGCTTGCGAACCATGCCTCATGGGCAAAGATGACTAAGACTCCGTTCTATAGAACAATGGAGCGAGCAATTGACTTATTGGATATAATACATACTGATGTATGAGGTCCAATGAGTGTTGAGGCTCACGGCGGGTATCGTTATTTTTCTGACCTTCACAGATGATTTGAGCAGATATGGGTATATCTACTTGAAGAAACGTAAGTCTAAAACATTTGAAAAGTTCAAAGAATTTCAGAGTGAAGTGGAAAATCATCATAACAAGAAAATAAAGTTTCTACGATCTTATCGCAGATGCGAGTATTTGAGCTACGAGTTTGGCCTTCAATTAAAACAATGTGGAATAGTTTCACAAAACTCATGCCACCTGGAACACCACAGCGTAATGGTGTGTCCGAACATCATAACCGTACTTTATTAGATATGGTGCGATCTATGATGTCTCTTACTGATTTACCACTATCATTTTGGGGTTATGCATTAGAGACAGCTACATTCACGTTAAATAGGGCACCATCTAAATCCGTTGAGACGACACCGTATGAACTATGGTTTGGCAAGAAACCTAAGCTGTCGTTTCTTAAAGTTTGAGGTTGCAATGCTTATGTGAAAAAGTTTCAACCTGATAAGCTCAAACCCAAATTGGAGAAGTGCGTCTTCATAGGATACCGAAAAGAAAATGTTGGGTACACCTTCTATCACAGATCCGAAGGCAAGATATTCATTGCTGAGAATGGATCCTTTCTAGAGAAGGAGTTTCTCTCGAAAGAAGTGAGTGGGAGGAAAGTAGAACTTGATGAGGTAACTGTACCTGCTCCCTTATTGGAAAGTAGTTCATCACAAAAATCTGTTCCTGTGACTACTACACCAATTAGTGAGGAAGCTAATGATGATGATCATGTAACTTCAGATCAAGTTACTACCGAACCTAGTATTTAAACCAGAGTGAGATCCGCACCAGAGTGGTACGGTAATCCTGTTCTGGAGGTCATGTTACTTGACCATGATGAACCTACGAACTATGAGGAAGCGATGATGAGCCCAGATTCCGCGAAATGGCTTGAGGCCATGAAATCTGAGATGAGATCCATGTATGAGAACAACGTATGGACTTTGATTGACTTTCCCAATGATCGGCGACACATTGAGATTAAATGGATCTTCAAGAGGAAGACGGACGCTGCTAGTAGTGTTATTATCTACAAAGCTAGAATTGTCGCAAAAGGTTTTCGACAAGTTCAAGGTATTGACTACGATGAGAGTTTCTCACTCGTATCTATGCTTAAGTCTGTCCGAATCATGTTAGCAATTGCCGCATTTTATGAAATTTGGCAAATGGATAAACAAAACTGCATTCCTTAATGGATTTATTAAAGAAGAGTTGTATATGATGCAACCAGAAGGTTTTGTCAATCCTAAAGGTGCTAACAAAATATGCAAGCTCTAGTGATCCATCTATGGACTGGTGCAAGCATCTCGGAGTTGGAATATACGCTTTGATAAGTTGATCAAAGCATATAGTTTTATACAGACTTGCGGTGAAGCCTGTATTTAGAAGAAAGTGAGTGGGAGCACTACAACATTTCTGATAAGTATATGTGAATGACATATTGTTGATCGGAGATAATGTAGAATTATTCTGCAAAGCATAAAGGAGTGTTTGAAAGGAGTTTTTCAAAGAAAGACCTCGGTGAAGCTGCGTACATATTGAGCATCAAGATCTATAGAGATAGATCAAGACACTTGATAAGTTTTTCAATGAGTACATACCTTGACAAGATGTTGAAGTAGTTCAAAATGGAACAGTCAAAGAAAGAGTTCTTGCCTGTGTTACAAGGTGTGAAACTGAGTAAGACTCAAAGCCCGACCACGGCAGAAGATAGAAAGAGAATGGAAGTCATTCCCTATGCCTTGGCCATAGGTTCTATAAAATATGCCATGCTGTGTACTAGATCTATTGTATACCCTACACTGTTTTAGGCAAGGGAGTACAATAGTGATCTAGGAGTAGATCACTGGACAGCGGTCAAAATTATCCTTAGTGGAATAAGGATATGTTTCTCGATTATGGAGGTGACAAAAAGGTTCGTCGTAAAGGGTTACGTCGATGCAAGTTTTGACACTGATCCAGATGACTCTAAATCTCAATCTGGATACATATTGAAAGTGGGAGCAATTAGCTAGAGTAGCTCCGTCCAGAGCATTGTTGACATAGAAATTTGCAAAATAATTAGGATCTGAATGTGGCAGACCTGTTGACTAAACTTCTCTCACAAGCAAAACATGATCACACCTTAGTACTCTTTGGGTGTTAATCACATAGCGATGTGAACTAGATTATTAACTCTAGTAAACCCTTTGGGTGTTGGTCACATGTCGATATGAACTATGGGTGTTAATCACATGGTGATGTGAACTATTGGTATTAAATCACATGGCGACGTGAACTAGATTATTGACTCTAGTGCAAGTGGGAGACTGAAGGAAATATGCCCTAGAGGCAATAATAAAGTTATTATTTATTTCCTTATATCATGATAAATGTTTATTATTCATGCTAGAATTGTATTAACCGAAAACATAATACTTGTGTGAATACATAGACAAATAGAGTGTCACTAGTATGCCTCTACTTGACTAGCTCGTTGATCAAAGATGGTTATGTTTCCTAGCCATAGACATGAGTTGTCATTTGATTAACGGGATCACATCATTAGGAGAATGATGTGATTGACTTAACCCATTCCGTTAGCTTAGCACTTGATCGTTTAGTTTGTTGCTATTACTTTCTTCACGACTTATACATGTTCCTATGACTATGAGATTATGCAACTCACGTTTACCGGAGAAACACTTTGTGTGCTACCAAACGTCACAATGTAACTGGGTGATTATAAAGGTGCTCTACAGGTGTCTCCAAAGGTACTTGTTGGGTTGGCGTATTTCGAGATTAGGATTTGTCACTTCGGTTGTCGGAGAGGTATCTCTGGGCCCACTCGGTAATGCACATCACTATAAGCCTTGCAAGCATTGCAACTAATGAGTTAGTTGGGGGATGATGTATTACGGAACGAGTAAAGAGACTTGCCGGTAACGAGATTGAACTAGGTATTGAGATACCGACGATCGAATCTCGGGCAAGTAACATACCGATGACAAAGGGAACAACGTATGTTGTTATGCGGTTTGACCGATAAAGATCTTCATAGAATATGTGGGAGCCAATATGAGCATCCAGGTTCCTCTATTGGTTATTGACCGGAAACGTGTCTCGGTCATGTCTACATTGTTCTCGAACCCATAGGGTCCGCACGCTTAAAGTTCGATGACGATTATATTATGAGTTTATGTGTTTTGATGTACCGAAGGTAGTTCAGAGTCCCGGATGATATCGGGGACATGACGAGGAGTCTCGAAATGGTCGAGACGTAAAGATCGATATATTGGACAACTATATTCGGACATCGGAAAGGTTCCTAGTAATTCGGGTATTTTTCGGAGTACCGGAGAGTTACGGGAATTCACCGGGGAGTATATGGGCCTTACTGGGCTTTAGAGGAAAGAGAGAGGAGATAATGTGCGCCCTCCAATGCCTAGTACGAATTGGACTAGGGGGAGGGGCTACGCCCCCTCCTTCCTTCTCTTCCCTCTTCCCTTTCCTTGACTCCTACTCCTACAACTTGGAAGGGGAGGAATCCTACTCCCGGTGGGAGTAGGACTCCTCCAGGGCGCGCCATATGGGCCGACCCTCTCCCCCTCCTCCACTCCTTTATATACGTGGCCAGGGGGCACCCCATAGACACAACAATTGATCTCTTGATCTCTTAGCCGTGTGCGGTGCCCCCCTCCACCATAATCCACCTCAATCATATTGTAGCAGTGCTTAGGCGAAGCCCTGTGTCGGTAGAACATCATCATCGTCACCAGGCCGTTGTGCTGACGAAACTCTCCCTCAACACTCGGCTGGATCGGAGTTCGAGGGACGTCATCGAGTTGAACGTGTGCTGAACTCGGAGGTGCCATGCGTTCGGTACTTGATCGATCGGATCGTGAAGATGTATGACTACATCAACCACGTTGTGCTAACGCTTCCGCTTTCGGTCTACGAGGGTACGTGGACAACACTCTCCCCTCTCGTTGCTATGCATCACCATGATCTTGCGTGTGCGTAGGAAATTTTGGAAATTACTACGTTCCCCAACATTACTTACCAAAGCTTGTTTTACAGGTAAGGTGCAGCTCCTCTTTAACTTGCAATGCTCCTTGAAGATGTCCCCAATATCCCGTGTTTGGTCTTCATTGCTCCTCTGCATGTTCGCACTCGTGGTTTTAAAATCTCATCATGGCAAGAAAAATATACTACTAATACTCACGCATCTTGTGGGGAACATGAAGTCACTCGTCTGCCATGTTAGAGCATCTCCAATAGAAGCGCAACACGTGGCGCTTTAAAAAGCATTTACAGTGCTGAGATCGAGAAGTAGAGATAGCGAGTAGAGACTAGAGAGTAGAGACATAGATAGTTCTCAGCATAGATATAGCATAGATAGATAAAAAAAGATAGTTCAACTACTCCTCGTCGTCCGACTCCTCCTTGGTGATGTCCTCCTCTGACGTCTCAATGTAGGTGTGAAGATACCGATCATCGTCGGATTCCCAGGGCGACGCTGCTCCAAGCCTCTTGTTAAATTGAGCGTCCGCTTTTTGTATACACTTGTCCTCATGATAGGCGGCTCGCTCCGCCCTCCTCTTCTCCCTCTCCGCCCTCCTTTGCGCGTAGAACTCACGCTCGTTGATGATGTCCTGCGAGAAGCGTTGGTGCCACAGCGCCATGGCTTCCTCGTCCATCTCGGCGATGCCGAGACGGTGCTTCCACCTCCGGTTGTCGCGACGATCCTTGTCAGTGATAAGTCGTGGCAGAGGCGCGAGCTCCTGCGCCCGCTCCCATGTCGGCACGTTGGGGAAGTTCTATGTTCTATGAGGCCACCGGAGGCGCCACGCCGCTGCGGCGTACGTGCGGGCGGCCTCGTTGGTGGTGTCAAAATTACCGAGGCCGAGGCGCATCCCACAGAAGCGGATCTCGGCGGAGAAGCCGCCAGAGGGGTGCGCGCAGACGCCGCGGTATCCCTAAGTTTCCTGGCGTAGCGGCGGCATGGTGGTGCGGCGGCGGCGAGGCTAGAAAGAGCGGTGGTGAGGCGCAGAGCGGGGAGAGAGCGGTGGCGAGGCACAGAGCGGGGAGAGAGCGGTGGCAAGGCACAGAGCGGTGGGAGGGCGTTGGATTTTATAAAGCGCGCCGGACACTGCGTGCCCGGCCGCATTTTCCCCGCACGCGCGATCCTTTCCCGTCGTCCCTGCTATCCCTACTCTCTTCTCTACTGTTATATTTATTTTATATTTTATATTTACCTCTACTCTCTTCTCTATTGTTATATTTATTTTATATTTTATATTTATCTCTACTTCTCTACTCTCTACTCTTTTTTTCTACTTAAAAAAACAGAGTTGGTGATGATGGTGTGCCTGCCATCCTGCAATATAGGCCGTCTGATTTATATACGACGGATTGGAAGGAAACTATGCCAATTTTGCAGAAAGGTACCCACACCCCTCTCCAGATTTGAAAATAAGGCCTTCCCTCGTTCATCCTTTTCTCCTACAAGATAAACTACTCATGCAAATGTGTCTTGATGTTCCATGCAACGCATCGGCATCTTGCTAGTTCTAAAAAACATTCCATGATTTGCCACACTACTGGATGCAGATGAAGAACGTACCCAAGCACGACGTGATACAGGAGCGATGCACAATTAGAAGCTGATATTCTGCTGGACAATGGAGGCTATAACCAATTACTTTTACGGGAACAATAGCAACCAGGAAATTTGAAGGGTAGGTATGAACAAAATTGGAACTGCACATGTATTGCTAAGTGATTCAATACACACGTTACCAATCGAGGAGGAGAACGATGGTCGCGACGGCCTGTGTGCATCATGGTCGGCAACGAGAGTCAGTTCATTGTCCACGACGGTGGTGCTTCTGCGCTTGGAGTCGGCTTTCGGGAAGCAGATCCGAGACCGTGGAAGATGGTGCCGGGGAAGAGGCTCTGTGTACGACGTCGATGGTGGACTGGCTCCAGTGTGGCGTATGAGGTAGTTGATGAGCCAGATGCGCTACGGTGGACGAGTGCGCCGATGAAGAAGGGGAGGAGCACGAAGGCTGCGGTGTCGTGGAGAAGTCTATTTTGGTGTGGGGATAGAAAATGGGGAGTATTCAGGTGTACTACCCTGGGTGCCGGGGTAAGGTTGGCTGGGTAGGGTGAACCTGAAGTTACAAAAATAGGCCCCTACCAAGTGTAATCCGTAGACCTGATCTGAAGGTTATGATGGTAACTTCACACTGCTCGAATCAGGGTCGCGGGAGATTTTCCCGCTGACCTCAAAATTTTGTGACACTGAACTCCCCATGTGGCGTGTTGGGTGATTGGGCTAAGCAACTAGCGAGTAGTACTAGTAACTACTAGTACTCTCTCAGATTTTATTAACTCTCTATATTAGGTTTGACCGAAGTCAAACTTCCTAAAGTTTGACCAAGTTTATAGAAAAATATAAACATTTACCATAACAAATATGCATGATGTGAAAGTACATTCAATAATGAATCTAATGGTACTTATTTGTTATTGTATATGTTAATATTTTTTGGTATAAACTTTCTGAGAGTTTACAAAACTTGACTTTGACCAATGCTAATACGCGGACTTAAATAAAAACGAAGGGAGTACACATTTGTTTTCTTAGTTTGTAGTGAATTAATCATTTGTTGTAATTGTGAAATAAATATATTAGGCTACTGACTTCGAATGTAATGGTCTATACAATTCAATAGTTACAATCATTATTGAATTCCAAGATGTATACGCGGTCTATAGTACTTCACAATATGCTCAAACTCACATAATCCCAATCAAATGAGAATCTAAATGCATTTCGTAGTTATTACTTTGTAGGATGCAACAAAACCAACCATAACACTACATCATCCATTATAAAAAAGCAACATTTTGAACACATCCCAATGTGTGAATGAAACGTGTAGAGAGAGCTTGTGAAGATGGAGCAGATAGGGCGGTAAAGATTATGTGTATGTGGACAAGACAGTAGGAGACAAACCTAACGAGAGAGAGAGAGAGGAAGAAGTTAGGTCTGTGAGATAGATGGAGACATGTAATATACGTGAGATGTGTGTGCATCCGGATTCTGTAGACGTGGAAGGAGAAGGGACAACAAGTTTGATGAGAGAACTGGAAAAACGTGGACGAGAGGGGAAGGATCTCGTGGGTTGAGGGATTGATAATTGTGTGCGGGAGACAGAGGGATTGGTAATTTTGTGCAGGGGAGAGAGGGGGGAGGAGTCAGTCAGCCGTCGTCTCATCATCCTGCTTCCAAATGGACCCGAATTCTCTAGTGTAGTGTGGTCGCCGTCTTCGATCTCCTCGATGCCCTCTTTGAAGGTTGAGGTGTTTTGCATGCTGGGGTGCAGAGTAGCACAAGCGAGTGGTCGCCATATAGCCTTGGATGGGGATGAATTGTGTGCTCAGGGGAGGGAGAGTGTGTGTGCGGTGTGTGTGTGTGTCAGTTATTGAGAGAAATCAAACCTATGGAGAGAAATGTGTGTGTATGTAACGGAAAGCTACATGCTAAATAGGGTTTTCACGAAGAGATTGTGCGTGCGAGATAGAGAGCGATGTGCGGGCCTTGAGGTGGCCAGGGGCCGGGTGAGGGTGTTAAAATGTGTGCGTTGACGCATGTGTTACATGCGGTCGTGCGAGGGATGGACGAATCGAGAGAGATGGTTGTTGTGCTACGGATGCTCCTCTCTCTCTCTCTCACACACAAGTACAAATATAAGACCGTTCTCTCATGTATACACAACGTATCGGCATCTGTCTATGTCTCACTCATGCATGATCATTTCTACATTCACACCTCTCTATGTCTGTATCACACGCACACCATCTCCACATTGCCCTTCTGCCACAACACACATATGGACACATACACACGTTCTCTCTTAGTCACACACACAAAATCAGTATTAAAGAAAACTAGGGCGCACCTAAAACGTCCAAATCCAAATAAACACAAACTGGAGGTAAATTCAAATATATGGAAATATTGTAGCGTCAAGAACTTTTTCAGGAAAAGAGTTGAGTGATATTTGTGGATTGTTTTCACACACACAAAAAGGGTGAGTGTCCTTCGAGCGCGACACGGTGACGCACCGTTCGATCGACCGCGCGGCCGCAGTTCACGCGCTTGCACATGATTCCGTATCGTGGTTGTGCTAACTAATATAAGTGCTGCCCCAGTCTAATGTTTACGTGTACTAGTACGGTTTTCTTTTAAGTTTGACCAACCCTATACAAAACTAAACTAAGCTCCCATACGCGCACTCATCAATATGCCGCCGCCATTGCGCATGCCAGCGCCCGCCTGCTCTGGCCAACCATTTCTATCCCATCACCGCCGTGTCGCCGCCATCCCTGTACCATGAAGCCAAAGGCTTGCCCGCTCACGTTGTCTCCAGTCCCTCCTCACGATGCTGCCGCGCTGCCAAGCACGCCGACGAGGAGGAACTAGCGTGTCATTGTTGTATCCACCCGCGCAGAGGAGTCGCGCATGGTGGCTGTCGTGGAGGAAGCCGGTCGCGCCCGTGCCGAGCCCGGAAACCAGGTGCGGACGCGGAATCTACCTTCGAGACCTTGAATGCCACATGGATCCTGCAATCTGAAGGAGCAATTTGGGTCAGTCGACTCTTGTGAGCCGTTGGATGCAACATGGATGGCTAGAAGGGCTTCTTCAACCTCCAAAATTGATGCACGGTTCATCTTCTCAGCCCGCCACATGCCTAACCGTCTGCCACCGCCGCCCCACCCTCCCCTGAACCTCTCGCCACCGCCATGCCCCCCACCCCGCCATCCGTTTAACCCCGGGCATGATCCATTTTTCCGGCGAACTGCATTCCACACCCAACACTCATAAGATAGATCATGGGCACCCTGCCACCCTAATATATATATTAGGGTAGCTTCTCTGCCATCTTGATGCGGAGCATCCCAAGGCCATCCCCATGGACCCAACTACATCTCCTACAACACCTCTTGGACCCATGACACGAGCACGTGCAAGAGCTCTTGCAACCGAGGTGACATCTCTCCTCTCACAATTCCACTTTGATGCACATGAGACTTGGCTACTATCTCATACGGACACTTTGTGCATACTCAGGTATCATGGAGAAGCTAAGGAGCAAGGACAAGAAGAAGAAGAGGATGGACGAGAAGATGGAGAAGAAGGAGGGCTGCAGGAAAAGTCCCAACCACCGGACGACCGGCCGGGACCGGACGTCCGGCGCCTGATGCTCCAGCCGAACCCCAGCGAGCGGACATCCGGCCCAGACCGGACGACCGGTGCCCCTGCACCCGAGCCAAGCGAGAGGACGACTGATGCCAGTGGACGACTGGCGACCGGACGACCGGCAGCCTCCGGAAATCTGCTACACCAGCATCCGAGCCAGAATGAGCGGAAGACCAGCAGCCACCGGACGTCCGGCCGCTCCAGAGACACCGGACGACCGGTCCCCAGTGGACGTCCTGTACCTGGCTCTGTCCAGATTCGGGCCTGAGTCCCATGTATCCCTACTTTCGCCCCCATTTGCACTTAGACTATAAATAGACCCCCTATTCATCCTAGCTAGGGTTAGCGTTGGTTTATCTCATTTCAGAGATCAAGCTACGTTCATCCACATTGGATCTACTCCTCATGAGATACCACGGCCTCTTCGGAGAAGATCCCTTCGAATTCAAGACCTCTTGCGGAGAAGAACATCAAGACCTCCTCACGGAGAATACCGCTACCCTTGTATCGTCCTTAGTTGATCGTGTACCGTGTGACCTCTTATGTATCCGAGGATCTAGCACATAAGTGACTATGTTGTGTTGGTTTAGCGTTTCTCCCGTGTCTTCCTTTGTGTTCCCCTCGTTTACTCTTTGTGTTCTTTGTGTTCATCGCGGGATTCGCTCCTATCATGAAAGATCGGGCCCTAGGGTTCCTACCCTACATCATCTTGGTATCTAGAGCCACGTTGATCACGATTTCGGAGCCTCCTCGTTGTGTTTCTAGCCTAGTTTTTGTTGTTTTTCGTCCTAATTCGAAAATTCCCCACAAAAATAGCCCCAATTTTTTTTGTGATTTGTTGGTGTGTTGAAATTTTGTTGGTTTTGATCCGTGGATTTGCTTTGTTTTGAGTGGATCTAGCTTTTCCCCCTTGTCTCCACCCTTTCCATCCACGAAATCGCCCGCAATCGACGAATTTCACCTCATCCACTCTGCCCATGTGAAGTTCATCCCGTGCTTGAACAGTGCCCAGGCACCGGATGTCCGCTCACCACCGGACATTCGGAGTTCCCTGACGAAACTGAATTTTTTTCATCCTAGTCACCACCACCGCCCCACATTTCCGCATACGCACTCCTACCACTATACACCTCCACCACTTCCGCATACCACCACCATTGCTTACCCATCTCGCTCTCCGACACATTTGCTACTTCGAGCTTTGAGAATTTGAGTTGCGATACCGTGTCCTATTTGTGTTTCGGCTATCTAGGTACGGTTCGACATTGACATCACCGCCACTCATCTTCGCCACAGACGCGTCATCAACAACGACAACCTCCACTACACCTTGGTATTCATGCCATCATTTTGACACCATACCGTAAGCAAGAAACGGTAACCTCACCTTGCTATTGGACATATCATTCTTGCCATTACATTGATAGACATCATAGCCTTACTCCTTTGCGCTGCTTACCCATCGAGACTAGCCTTTGAGTATTGCCGGCAATGAGACATGTGCACATTAGTGCTCATGCTTCCCATAGCATACATACATCATTGTTGCATATCTTGGTATCATCTCTTATGTCACAAAGTTGTCATCGCATACACAATTGCTATCTTGGTTCGTCAAGCATTGCATGAGAAAAGATCTCAAACAACAAAGAGCCAAACAAGCTTTTAAGCAAAAAGAAAAGATAAGCAAAGAGCTTTTAAGCGAGAACCATAGCATCATACAACATTAAGATTGTCATACTAGATCATCTTGGATCATATCATAGAAACACTTTGCATAGAGCATACTTGGGATAGAAGTCGTTGCATTTTTTCTAAGTAGGTTGTGCACAAGTTCTTTGTATCTGCCTATTGTGCAATCGTGCTAGTATCTCTCTAGTGTTGTGCAACAAGAGCATTTTTGTGGATTCCACATTTTGGCTAACCCTTGGTTGCACGACCCCACTTATCTTTTTGCGTGTGTGTTTCCGTGTACCTTATATGCTTGGTCTACTTGTTACATTGCATCTTGCGAATTTTTCAAACATTATTGAAGCTCACTTACAATTGCATCAAATTTTGTGCCACCATCCTAACCAAGCTCCACCATAAGCTTTTACTTGTGTAGGTGTGAGAAAACGATCAGAGCTAGTACCAATAATGCTATTTCCGTGTCCTACATTGGAGTGATCATCGATCCACTTTCAACTTCGGTCAAGGTACATTTGGTATTCGTTCTTGTCTTTCCACCACTAACATTTTTCTTGGAGTGATGGATAGGCCGAGTACTTCTACCAACCCACTCTTCATTGAGCACGACGACGACATGAACTCCTACGTCACCAAGAGTCACCTCTTTGGTGCACAACATGCTTTGCATCAAGAGCAAAAAACTATGAGTGAACGCACCGACAACCTCGCCGCCGACTTGCGACTCTCCGAGCAACGTATAAGGGACTACTTCGACCACAAGCTCGACGATCACAAGCAAGAGAATGACGCAAGGATGGACAATATTCGCACTTTGTTGCTCAACCACTCTTCTTCCACTTCGTCCTTGACAAGAAGGAGCCGTTCAAGTCGCCACTCCGACTTCACCCTCTCCGGCTCAAGTACACAGACATTGAACACTCTACACCATGCCGCGTGCAACGATTGTCAAGCAAGCCTCAATCGTCTACGCGACACTGACTCTCAAGAGCATCGACGATGTCAAACCCAAGAGGCCTTTGCGCTAGCATGAGAACGGAAATGACAACGCCAACATGAAGAGGAAGAGCGAGCGCGCCTACACCAAGTAGCACAAGCTGCCGAAGCACAACACCAAGAACAACAACTCCGTGAAGCTCAAGCACTTGAGGCGCAACAAGCCCTCCAAGATTCAAGTTGAGTCGTAGCCAACTGAGGCCAACAAGCGCGTGAACAAGAGGAAGCACTTCGCAAAGAAATCCATGAACGACGACATCAAGCTCGTGTGCAACGTCAAGCTCGACCAGCTCCTCCACAAGCTCGCCAAGAACGTCAAGTTCATCAAGAGCATGAATAGAATGGACATGCTCCATGACATGTCCAACATGAGGTCGATAACCCTCCGTGCCATGAGCAACACGAGTTGGACAATTATCAACAATATGGGCGTCATCATCCCTGACCCCAACACAATGAAGAGCAACGCTATGGCAAGCTCAAGTTCACCATGCCCAAGTTCAACAGAAGGCAACGATCCCGAATAGTACCTTTGATGGCATTGAAAGTTGACAAGATCTTCCATTTACACAACTACGACGAAGAGAAGAAGATCGCGATGGCATCCCTTGAGTTCCAAGACTATGTCCTCATTTGGTGGGAACAAGTCATGGAGCACCGTGAGGCAAGAGGTGAACCACCCAGCACAACTTGGGCGCAAATGAAGGATGTCATGCGAGCACCTTTGTGCCTACCTACTACAACCGCGGCCTCTTCAAGAAACTCCAACTACTCAAGCAAGGAACCAAGAGCGTTGAAGAGTACTACAAGGAGATGGAGATTGCCATGATAAGAGCCAACGTCACGGAAGATGATGAGCAAACAATGGCATGTTTCTTGAATGGACTCAACCATCCTATCAAGAAGATCGCCTACTTCCAACCATACTCGAACCTCATCGAGCTAGTGCATCAAGCTACCAAAGCGGAACGCCAAGTGCAAGATGATTTCAAGTATGCCAAGTTCTCATCCAAGTCATACGGCTTCTCCAACACCCAAGCTTCAATGACTCCAACACCGTCTACCAAGCCTTCTACTAGCAACATCGAGAAGTTGAGTTCCAAGAAAGTTTCATCTACTCCAATTCATCCTCCTACTACAAGAAACTTCAAGCCGAGAGCTTCATCATCATCAAACCCAACCGATGAGACCGTCAAGACGAGTTCCTTCAAATGCTTCACATGCGGAGGCTGAGGCCACAAGTCCTACGAGTGCACTAACAAGCGGACCATGATCATCAACGACGACGACACATATGACTCGATGAGTGAAGGAGAAATGGATGCTCTTGAGCAAGTCACCATGCACCGGCAAGTGAACAAATGAAGAAGAACAAGTCTTTTGCGATGAAGATTCAAGTCCTGCTCTTGTTGTCTCCAAAGTCTTGACTCTCCAACATCACCAAGAAGAAGACCAAATATGCCACATATTCCACACCAAGGCCGGCATCAATGGACGATCCGTCAAGGTCATCATCGATGGAGGGAGTTGTCATAATCTCGCAAGTGAAGAACTTTGATCCAAGCTCCAATTTCCCAAGATGAAGCATCCACATCCATACAAAGTGCAATGGCTTAGCGACTCTGGCACTATCCAAGTCGAGCATCGAGTACAAGTCTCCTTCAAAATTCGAGCCTACGAAGACACCTTGGAGTGCGACGTCGTTCCAATGACCGTTTGCCACCTTCTCCTTGGACGCCCATGGCAATTTGATAGGGGAGTCATACACAACGGCCGAACGAACCACTACATCTTCAAGATGAAGGGAAAGGAGTACGTCCTTCATCCAATGTCTCCAAGCCAAGTGATGCCGACAAGCAAGCCACCCATCGTGGAGATCATAGTGAGAGAGCGAGCCACCAACAAGAGAGTGAGCGCCACAAGCCCAAATCGAACACCTCCACGATGAGCGAAAAGAAGAACTTAGTCCTATTTGCCACCAAAAGTGAGATAAGAGGAGTGTGTGAGAACCCATCTAGTGTCCTACACTACGTCCTTGTGTGCAAGAACAATGCACCACAAACTACCACTTCTCACACTCTTCCTCTAGTGTTGTCTTCCCTTTTACAGGAATTTCACGATGTTTTCCCTGACACGCTACCTGCGGGACTACCTCCACTACGAGGCATTGAGCACCGCATCGACCTCATCCCCAGAGCACCGCTTCCGAACAAAGATCCCTACCATGTCAACCCCGAAGAAACTAAAGAAATACAAAGGCAAGTAAAGTATCTCATAGACCATGGACATGTGCGTGAAAGTTTGAGCCCTTGTGCCGTCCCGGTCATTCTTGTGCCAAAACGAGACGGTAGCTTTCGCATGTGCTCCGATTGTAGACCTATCAATGCTATCACCGTTTGCTATAGGTATCCCATTCCACATCTAGATGATATGCTTTATGAGATTAGCGGTGCCACTATCTTTTCCAAAATTTATCTTAAGAGTGGTTACTATCAAATCCGCATACAAGAGGGTGATGAATGGAAAATTGCCTTCAAAACCAAGTTTGGCTTGTATGAGTGGTTAGTCATGCCTATGGGTCTATCGGAAGCACCGGGTACTTTCATACGTCTTATGAATCATGTCTTTCCCCCTTACATTGGTGTATTTGTTGTGGTATACTTCGATGATATCCTTGTTTTTAGCAAGTCTCTCAAAGAGCATGTCACCCATGTTCGAACCGTTTTGCAAACTCTTCGAAAAGAGCACCTCTATGCTAATATGGAGAAATGCCTTTTTGGCGTTGACAAGCTCGTTTTCTTGGGTTTTGTTGTTTCCTCTAAGGGTGTTCATGTTGATGAGTCCAAGATCAATGCTATTAAGACTTCGCCACAACCAACCAATTTGCAACAAGTGCATAGCTTTCTTGGCCTTGCGGGTTTCTATCGTTGCTTTGTGAAAGATTTTAGCACCATTGCTTCACCTTTGCATTCTTTGAGCAAGAAGAATGCGCCTTTTGTTTGGGGACCATCCCAAGATACCGCATTCAATGAGCTTAAGAATTTGCTTACTCATGCTCCTGTGCTTGCTTTACCCAACTTGAAAAACCCTTTGACATTCATTGCGATGCTAGTAGTAATGGCATAGGAGGTGTGTTAACGCTAGAGAAGCGTCCCATAGCTTACTTTAGTGAGAAACTCTTCGGCGCGCAACTCAATTACCCCATCTATGACAAAGATCTATATGTTTTAGTCCACGTTTTGCATGAATGGGATCACTATCTTCGCCCTCATGAGTTTATCATTCATACCGATCATGAAACACTCAAGTACATTAAGGGCCAAACCAAGTGGAACAAGCATCATGCTAAATGGAGCGAATTTATTAAGTCTTTTCTTTATGTCATCAAGTACATTAAGGGTAAGGAAAGCATTGTGGCGGATTGCCCTTTCTCGCATATGCATGCTTGTTACTCAACTTGAATTTGATATCATTGGTTTTGAGCATATCAAAGAATTGTATGAGAATGATCCTACTTTTGCTACTCCTTATGCCAAGTGTTTGACGCACATCTCTTGGGAACCCTATTACATCAAAGATGGATATCTTATGAGAGCTAACAAACTTTGCATCCCTGAGTCTTCTCTTTGATTGTTGCTTTTGCAGGAATCTCATGGAGGAGGCTTAATGGGACATTTAGGACACGACAAGACTTTCGCCACGCTCTCCAAGAACTACTTTTGGCCCAAGATGTACCGCGACGTCAACCGCTTCACCAACCGATGCTCTACATGTCGCAAAGCTAAGTCCAAAGCTCAATCCCATGGCCTTTATATGCCTCTACCAAGTCCATATCAACCATGGGAAGACATTAGCATGGACTTTTTACTTGGTTTGCCTAGGACTAGAAATGGGAAGGATTCGGTATTTGTCGTTGTGGACCGTTTCTCAAAAATGGCACGTTTCATTCCTTGCAACAAGATAGACGATGCTTCACATGTTGTTAATCTCTTTTGTAGGGAAATATTGCGTCTCCATGGAGTGCCAAAGACTATCGTCTCAGACCGCGACATCAAGTTCCTTAGCTACTTTTGGAAGACCCCATGCGTCAAGCTCGGAATCAAGCAACTCTTCTCTACGGCATATCATCCACAAACCGACGGCCAAACGGAAGTTACCAACCGCACACTCTCCGCTCTACTTCGAGTACTCATCAAGAAGAACATCAAGGAGTGGGAGGAGTGCCTACCTATCGCCGAGTTCGCCTACAACTGAGCAAGACACTCAACAACTGACAAGTCCCCCTTCGAGGTCGTTTACGGCTTCAACGCTTTGTCACCATTGGACATTCTCCCTCTACCACTCCAAGAGCGCATCAATGTTGACGCTAGTGCACGAGCGACACATCTCAAGAAGGTGCATGAAGATACAAGAAACACCATCGAGCGCCAAGTTCAATGCCTTGCGACCAAGCTCAACTTCAACAAGCAACCTATGGTCTTCAACATTGGTGATCTTGTGTGGCTACACCTTCACATGGACCGTTTTCCACAAAAATGCAAGTCCAAACTTTGACCCCGAGCGGATGGACCCTTCAAGGTGCTCGCACACTACAACGACAACGCTTACAAGATCGACCTCCCGTGCGACAAGTACAATGTGAGCGACATCTTCAACGTCAAAGATCTCTCTCCCTTCCATGGTGATGAAGAATTTTATCTGAGGACGGATCTTCCCCAAGGGAGGGGAGATGATGCGGAGCATCCCAAGGCCATCCCCATCGACCCAACTACATCTCCTACGACACCTCTTGGACCCATGACACGAGCACGTGTAAGAGCTCTTGAAACTGAGGTGACATCTCTCCTCTCACAATTCCACTTCGATGCACATGAGACTTGGCTACTACCTCATACGGACACTTTGTGCATACTCAGGTATCATGCAGAAGCTAAGGAGCAAGGACAACAAGAAGTGGATGGACGAGAAGACAGAGAAAAATGAGGGCTACAGGAAAAGTCCTAGCCACCGGACGACCGGCCGGGACCAGACGTCCAGTGCCTGATGATCCAGCTGAACCCCAGCGAGCGGACATCCGGCCCAGACCGGACGACCGGTGCCCCTGCACACGGTGCCAAATGAGCGGAGGACCAGTGCTAGCGGACGACCGGCGACCAGATGACTGACAGCAACCGGAAATCCGCTACACCAACATCCGAGCCAGAATGAGCGGACGACCGCCAGGCACTGGACGTCCGGCCGCTCCCGAGACACCGGACGACCGGTGCCCAGCGGACGTCCGGTACCTAGCTGTGTCCAGATTCGGGCCCGAGGCCCATGTATCCATACTTTCTCCCCCATTTGCACTTAGACTATAAATATACCCCCTATTCATCCTAGCTAGGGTTAGCGTTGGTTTAGCTCATTTTAGAGATCGAGCTACGCTCATCCACATCAGATCTACTCCTCGTGAGAGACCGCAGGATCTTCGGAGAAGATCCCTTTGTATTCAAGACCTCCTTGCGGAGAAGAACATCAAGACCTCCTCACGGAGAAGACCGTTACCCTTGTATCGTCCTTAGTTGATCGTGTACCGTGTGACCTCTTATGTATCTGAGGATCTAGCACATGTGTGACTATCTTGTGTTGGTTTAGCGTTTCTCCCGTGTTTTCCTTTGTGTTCCCCTCGTTTCCCCTTTGTGTTCTTCGTGTTTATCGCGGGATTCGCTCCTATCGTGAAAGATCGGGCCCTAGGGTTCCTACCCTACATCACGTCTTCTTCCTTCGCTCCATCTAACTTCTTTCACAAATCGACTAACCCAAATTATACTACTAGTACGAACGTATGAAGTATAGTAGGAACACAAAGATACGAGTAGTAGTACCAACTGCAAGAAGAACGGTAGTAAGACATAGTACTAGTACTACTTTACATACTAAAGAGTTCAAATAACGAGAAAGAACATAAAGTTCAAATAATGAGAAAGAACATAAACATAGTTCTGCTGGGAGCTCGGCACAACACACCCTTGAAATAAAACTAAGCAACTAGTCCGTTTGACACTTTAGTAGAACCAGCATGAGTGACGACACTGCCACCTTACTCGGAGTCCAAGTCCACGTCCTCGACTTCGTCCTCGTCCCTCTTCCTCTTCCTCTTTGCCGCCGCTTCTTTGCTTGAACCGGACATTGGGCTCTGCTTCTCCATCCAACCCTTGTAGATATTTAAACAAAGGTAGGCATCCATGTATGATGAAACTCGTGGTGAGGTTTCTTCAGTTTAGCGTACGAAGGATCAATCATGACTGTTGCTAGTGTCAGCATTGAAGGCTGAGAGGAGGACACCAGGCTTGCCTTCTGGAGATCGAAGGGCTGGCCTACAACGAGGCCTATCCGACCCAGGACATCCCTGTCGTTCCTAAAGTCTACAATAATGAATTTCACTCTTTTGTCCTTGAGGAAGTTCTTAAAATCCTGGCACTCAACATCGGCATGGCATATGTGGTAGACCCAGCACACGTTATGTACGCAAACCTGGATCACGGCGGGCTTCTTCTTCTTTGCCTCCTTTAGAATCTTCTCAATTTCTAGGACTGTGGTGTACTCAATATCCAGCCCAGCGACCCACTCATCCTTTGAGTTTCGAACATGCTTCTGAAGAGAGCAAGGCATCCTTTCACCGTCGCGGATCCACGGGTGTAGATGACAATGAACTCATTGCCTGTGATGGCTCTAACCTAGTACTCAGCGGCGACCATGGAGATTTGGGAGGCCATGGATTTTGGAGGAGGGTTAGGAGAAGTTGAACTGGTGTAATGTGAAAGGACGGGACGACAGGGAGCGAACTATTGTAATGTAGAAGACGGGGATGAGTAGGGCGTGCAAACAGCATGGGGTTGTTGGCTTGCCCGGTGGATAAATGGCTGCAAGCCCCCAAAGAGTTCTCGAGTACTATTCAGGACCCACTAGATGTCATGTCTACTAGACCCATATCGTAGGCCTGACGGTATAGCTTCTGCCTGTTCACACGCCATACCGGCGCGTGGATGTAACTTCACTTAATTCTCTCAACCGTCGCGCCTCCCACGACCTTCGCCTCCCTCGCGCGGTCGCGCCCTTTGAGACTTTGACCAGCTATAAATGAGCATGTTTTTTTGCCTACTCTGCATGCATGATACTCCCTCTGGTCCTTTTTACTTCCGTCAACCATTTGCAAAGTTTTTGACCAAATTTATACTAAAAATATCAATATCTACAATATTGATTATAATGAGTATAAAAATTACATTTTATAATGAGTATAAAAATATTGATTTGACATTGTGAATGTTGATGTACATTTTCTATAAGTTTGGTCAAAGTAGAGGCACATTGACTTCAGACAAAACTTAAACACACAGTGCAGACTAGTTCCTCCGTCTAGGTGCGTGCTATGTCCTATCTAGTCATCACAACAAGGTTAGCTATTAGAGTACCACTACCTCCCTTCTAGTTTAAAGGGCTCTATTCAAAATTTTCACCTACTCTTACCAAGATAGAGGCGGTGGAATAGTTTTTGTAGTGGTTTCTAGAGTCTGGACTCCATCTTCAGGAACCTTCACCGTCGCTAGCAAGAATGCAAGGAGATGAACCAGAAAGGAAATGAGGCTAGAATGAGTAGTTCCGTATTTTATACAGTGGCAGAGGAGGGTAAATATCTACTATACAGTACCTCTGGTGGCAAGGCCATGTCTCTATGCACACACATCTCAACTGTTGGTTCCAAGTAGATCGAACGGCTCACGTTGTCCAGAGGCAGACATACCATCACCACCAACTAAGATTTTTATAGGAGTGGTCATGCATGCATGTGGTGTAATTAATGCATCGGTTTACACAAATTTTTGAGAAAAACGAGAGTACTAATTAAGTACTCTTGCAAACTACGAAATTAATTCCACCATTCATCATCTACCTTGGCTGAAGAGATTTTCAAATTAAGCCCTATAAACCGGAAAGGAGGGAGTACCACATTACCACCACTATGGCCAGCCTTAATCATCGCATACAACAATTTAGTGCACCTTGAAATCTGAACGCCTGCTTGACTCTCCTTTTCCCTCTAGCAGTCCCACCACTCCACCCCGTGTGGAAAAAATCTGCATGCATGACTCTCCTCCCCCGCGCTCGTCCAATCCATTGTGACCAACAATATTTCCACCCCTTCCCTCACCCGCAATTTACTCCAACAAATATGCCCATGTAGCAGCTTCAGTTAGTTAACTGTAGGTGCATTGGGTCACTAACATGTGGGCCCAACAGGCATCTGGCCCACATGTCAGTGAGGCAACTAGACCTGCAGTTAAGTCAGTGAAGCTCAGTCCATATATTATGTAGGTGTGCCATTGCTCGTTATAAATATTACGCCTCCCACGGCATTCGGAAGAACGCTCACGTTCATCGCTATCTCCTCCCCTCCTTCTCACGTCGACCACCATGGCATCCCCCGTCCCAAGCCTTAGGCGCCCCTCGCTGCACCGCGCAGACGGTCACGTGTTGTCTTTCCGTTGCTCGCCGCCACTAGTTGAGGAGGACGCATCGCCGTTCCGTTCCTCGCCGCCACTAGTCGAGGAGGACGCGTCGGTGTTCCGCTCCTTGCCGCGAGGCATCGAGGTGGACGTGTCGGCGTTCCCAATCTCACCAGCACACGTGTCGGAGGACGCATCGGCTCCCCGCTACGAGGAGAACGCCACGCCACCCGCTGAGCCTCCCAGCCTTGAGGAGCTTTGGAAAGAAATGGATGTTGCCTTATGGGAGGCTTTGCCTCCGGCAGATCGCGCCAAAATAGAGGCGCAGAAGAAGGCCGAGGAAGAGAAGGGCGCCGCGGGGCAAGCTGCCTGGCAGGCCTATGTCGCGTCCAAGAGAGTCAAGCAATTGGCTCTTTGGCAGAAGGCTCATGCGAGGGCCGTGAGGGTGGCGGAGGACGCCCGTGCCAAAGCCCTGAGTGCAGTCGGGCCCGTGCGCCTCATCTATGGTTGGCGGTATGTGGACCGGGTGCATGCTTCCAATGAGAAGGAGTACCTGTTGGCGCCGGATCACCACACCGGTGAGATCGCGCTCGCCCGCCGACAAGCCGCCAATCAGCACCTCGCGAGTTGCGAGGCTGAGGAAGAGGCATTGTGTCGGCGCGCTGGGAAACGGCCGCGCACCAGGGCACTCGTGGCGCGCTACAAGCGCTCCTACGAGCGCCGTGGCTTTTATTAGGAATATAATTTAGTTTCTTAAGGCGATCTCATTAGTTTTGGGATGCAAATGATAAATCCCGAACGTTCGGGAATTATTAGCGTCCTTAATTAAGTATGTAAAAGGAAAAGTTTGGAAACCTTGTGTATCCGTATGCATTTTGTAAGTACGTGCATATGTCACATGCACTAACATTTTATGAGTTAAATCTTTGGTCAATTTTCAGCACAAATTACAATAGTGACGAATAAAGCAAGGACATAGGTACTATGTAACATCCCAAATTTTCAATTTGGAATGTTATACATAGATCATCCATGCATATCATGATTTATTGCATTTCCGTTCCACAATCCTCGAAATCCTAAGCAACTCAAGGACCCATGGAGAGAGTTGAGGATTTTCCGGTTTTCATATTTGATTTTTATCAAATAATGAAACGAGGATTTTGATTTTAATAATTTTTCTCTCCGAAAAATATTTCATATTAAATCAAATGAGTGGAGATAATATGTCTTCTCCAAAATAGTTGAAATATTGGAGGAAAAATATTAAAATCATTTATTGGATTTTATTTGTTTTTATTCGAATTTTATTTGCATTAGAAAAATTGCACGTTTTCAAAATTGCATTTTAGGGCCAAGAAAATGTTCAACTCGTCCTAAATATTTTATTTAGACGGTGAAAAAGTTGGTTTTGGCATTTTTAAATTTTTATTTATTTTTCTAGGATTTTTCTTCTATCGGCAGTATTATAAAAAAAATCCCGCGCCCGACTGGGCCTAGGGCCCAGCCGAGCCAGGCCGGCCCAGCCGCCGCCGCCGCCTCCTGCACGCGCGCCGCCGCCTCGGACGATGAGTCCGAGCCGGACTCCGTCGCCGCCGCCTTGCCCCGTCCTCCAAGCCGCCCCACCCCGCCCCCCTTATATATGCGCCGCCCCGGCGCCCAAGCCCTCGCCGGAGCCCCTCGCCAGAGGTAGCCGCCGGATCCAACCGCCGGTTTTTCTTAAAAACCGTTCGTTTTTTTTTCAAAACCCTAGTTTTTGTTTTTTTAAATAGATCGGTTTTTCTCTGGTTTATTTATTTAGCGAGCGTTCGCTCATTCGTTCGTTTTAACGAACGCGTTCTTCGTTTAGATCCAGATAACGAGCGTTCGTTCGTTAATCTGTTCGTCGTTTTTTCTTTTTCACGGATTTATTCCACGATTTTTCTGATCGCGATTTCTCATCCGATCTTAATTTCTGTTTATCTTTCTGGTCAACCTGCTCGTTTATCGGAATCAGGCGATTCAAGCGCCTGGAGTTTCGTCTCGAAACCCTCTTTCCGGTTAATCAACTCAAACAAGTTTTTGCTACTATAAAATTTGACCTAAGTTTAGATTAGTAAACGAAGTGGTTTTCTTTCGCCGTTTGACTTTCGTTGCTTCGTTTGATTTGATTCTTTTTGCGTACCGGAGTTCTTAAGTTGAACTTTCTGGTCAACCTCTCTTATTTGAGTTTTGCTTGTGCATCGTTTCTTGTTACTTATGTATGTTATTGTTTGCTTGTGATGGAATTCCCGGAGTGCGAAGCGTGTTACTACGAGTCTCTAGGATTCGCGGATCGTCAGCAAGGCAAGTAATACTTTGATCATATCCCATTATTACCCAGTTTTTATGCATTAGTTCCAATCCTCAAACATTGCATTATTAGGATGTCATTAGCTTGTGGGTTGGGAAGTAGTTGCTGAGGTAGAACCTCTTGCCCTGTTATATTCAAACCCTTGGGAGTTACTTCTACGTATTGCTTATATTGCTATGCTATGCTCGTAGACGTGGTTTGGGTTTGAGTGAAATTCATGACAGATGTGAGATTGTTAATTAATGGTTCAACTTAAGGTGGCAACTTAATCAAACAACAGTGTGGATTGAGGCACCTGGGGAACCCAGTGTTGTCTTTATTTTTTTGGAAATCCCAGGGTACCCATGCGATCTTCCTATGGACCGCCACCCAGGCTCAAAGGGAACTGAGATGATTCATGCTAGAAACTTTTGTGTGCAGCCACAAGCTATTATGGGCTCTAGCATAGTTGAGTAAGTTACGTGAAGCTCTTGAAGAGGTAGATCAGCAGGTAGTGGGTTTGGTAGGTTTGGTATGGTCTACCCGGAGTAGAGAGTTAACGTTTCTGAAAGACTGTGTCTCGGTCATCCATTTCTCAAACACCATGTAGTGCGAGAAATCCAACGGAGGTGATCGAGTCTTGTGGGGAAAAGTGCGCAAACCTCTGCAGAGTGTACAATCTAATCATGGTTAGCCGTGTCCCCGGTTATGGACAATTCTTGAGTATCCAGTACTTGGGTTATCACATGTATCTCACCATGTTTAATTAATACTGTTGGGTTGTTAATCACTTTAATTGGGATTGAGTTGGGGGTACCTTCCCAATGATGTTTCAACCACCATGATAGTTAAATTAAAATATATTCCTTTGTTGTAGGGTAAAATTGGCTTTTCGCAAAAACTATAACCATACAGCTTTCCACCAGCCATATATGCATGTAGTGATAGCATTATTCTGTTTCTGCTCTACTGTGTTATATTGCCAGCATATTCCATGTGCTGACCCGTTTTCGGGCTGCAACATATTATGTTGCAGACTTTTCAGACGAGGAGTAAGGTTCGTTAGGTCATTGCCGTGCAGCTCAGCTATGCCGTTGGAGTTGATGGACTCACTTTATCTTCCAAGCCTTCCGCTGTTATCGCATTAGATGGCCTTAAGCCATATTATTGTAATAAGTTCTCTTTTAGACTTTTCGATGTAATAAGTGTGTGATTGCTACTCTGTTATAATTCCTCGAGTACTGTGTGTGTCAGCATTACCGATCCAGGGATGACACTGAAGCACAGAGACTTGACCATTTGAGGTCGGGTCGCTACAAGATGGTATCAGAGCACACGCTGAGTGTAGGACACGACCACTATGATAAACCCTAGGTCACACTTCTCTACTCATTTCTGACTCTTCTGCATTTTCTCCTCTTTAGGATGGCGGAGATAAAGAACAAGTTTGCACAACCGGATGAAGATACACCTTTTGGACGTCACCTGAAGGAAGTCACTAGGTACTTGCACATTGGAATACCAAGTTTCACCGGGACGTACAACACCAGAAGAAGAGCGCTGGATGATTCAAGTACAAGTTCCAGGAAGGACGTTCTCGCCAACCTCTAAACACATAGAATTTTCCTTCGACGCACCAACCTGGAGTTTAGGAAAGAGTATGGCAGCTCACATCACCATGGGACGCATTGGAGAAGTGTATCACAGGGATCTCCAGGACACTATCTACCAAATATGTGGGCGCCGAGACGAGCAATGGGAAGTAATCAGCACTAAGAAGGATAGATCCATTGCAGCTTTCATCCAGGAGTTAAACCCGCACATTCGGCGTCAGGAGAACCAGATGTGTGCGGACATGATGGACTTGAAGAAGGCGAAGACTAGGATCATCGAGCTGGAGGAAGAACTCAAGTTTACCCGCGATGGATATGAGGAGGAAATCAAGACCCTACTGGAGAAGAATGATGACCTAGTCAAGAATATCGGAGTATTAATGGCAGGACCAGCACCGGGAGTAGAAGACGACGATTCCACTTGCCCGGACAACTACATCATCATCGGCGACACCGACTCCGACCCTAGTGATGATCACTTTGAAGACGAAGCTGGAGCAGACATCATGGAGTCTTCCACCGATCAAAATTTCTAGATGACCACCAACTATTAGTAGCATACCCCCCATGTATATAGTAGTAGTGAGCACTTTTGCGATAGTTCTAGACCATTTGTATGCCCTTGCTTGATTGATTGAGTGAAATGATTGTGTTTGTCTCATGTGCATATGGGTAGTGCTTTCTCATTAGACCCCTTTTCTATTCTAATCTCTTCCATCTAAACCCATCAGATGCCTCCGAGACGTGACACCGGTTTTGCCTTCCCGCCGGAGCTCACCCAGTTGATCCAGCAGTAGAATGCCTTGATGCAATTGCTAGTTCAGAACCAGGGCAACAACAACAACAACAACAACCCACCGCCAGTGGACAACCTAGCACGTTTTCTAAGGTTACAGCCGCCGGTGTTTTCTAGTAGCACTGAGCCTATAGTTGCTGATGATTGGCTACACCGTATTGGAAGGGAGTTGACCACCGCAGGTTGCACAGATGCTGAGAGGGTGCACTTTGCCGCACATCAATTGGATGGACCAGCAGCCTCATGGTGGGAGAATTACACAGCCACTTTTCCTGTAGCCAATGTCACTTGGGACCAGTTTCAGCAAACTTTCCGCACAACCCATGTCTTAACTGGAGCTTTGCAGATGAAGAAGCGGGAGTTTCGCAACCTACGCCAGGGGAACCGTACTGTGGCTCAGTACGTGGATGAGTTTAGCAAGTTATCAAGCTATGCCCCTGATGATGTGGCCACAGATGCCGCGAAGCAGGAGAAGTTTATGGAAGGGCTAAATGATGAGATGAGCATGTAGTTGATGGTAGCAACCTTCAACAACTACCAGGAGTTGGTAGATAAGGCCCTTATGATTGAATGGAAACAACAACAGATTGAGAGCCGCAAGAGAAAGTATGGACAAGGGAAGTATAACTCAAGAGCTCAGCAGAAGCCTCGCCTAACCCTGAACTCGGGAGGACTTGTTCATAACCATGGAGGAGGATCACATAACCACAGTGGTGCTAAGAATGGGAATGGGAACGGAGCTAACAACAATCAGAACCGCTCCAACCTGTCCACTCCCGCCAAAAGAGACTTAAGTCAGGTTACCTGTTTTAAGTGTGGGAAGGCAGGGCACTATGCCAATGATTACCCCGAAGGAAGGAATGGAAACGGAAATGGAAGCGCTGGGAAGAAGCCCAATCCATCCAACAAAGGACAAGTGAACCACGTTAACGTGGAGGAGGTTGAAGAGCAGCCGGACGCGGTAATAGGTAAGTTTTTGGTTAAGTCATTTACCGCTCTTGTTCTTTTCGATACTGGTGCATCGCATTCATACATATCAAGGGGATTCGTGGATAAGTTTAAACTACCAACCCAAACCCTTAGGACCCCTCTTTTAGTGAGTTCACCCGGAGCAGAATATATGGCTAGCCAATGGTGTGACCAGATACCCTTAACAATTGGCACACATGTGTTTTCGTCCGACCTAATTATCTTGGAGTCACAAGGATTGGATGTGACATTGGGTATGGACTGGATGTCAAAGTATGGAGGAAGCATTGACTGTGCGAGTAAGTCGATTTATCTCACCACCCAGAGGGAAAAAGTATTAAGTATGTGTCTAGGCATGTGCCTAAAAGGAGCCAAGTGAATGCCCTTACGGGAGTTGTTCAGGAGGAAGTGCCGGTAGTAAAGGATTACCCGGATGTTTTCCCAGAGGAGTTACCAGGCATGCCACTGGATAGAGATATTGTGTTTTTGATAGAGCTGTTACCAGGAACAGGACCAATATCCAAGAGACCCTATCGGATGCCCGCGAATGATCTGGAGGAAATTAAGAAACAGATCAAGGAGTTATTGGAGAAAGGATACATCCGAAGAAGTTCATGACCTTAGGGAGCCCCAGTACTTTTGGTTGAGAAGAAGGATAAATCCCTAAGGATGGTTGTTGATTATCGAGCCTTGAATGAAGTGACGATAAAGAACAAGTACCCACTTCTGATGATCAACGATCTGTTTGATCAGTTGCAAGGAGCTAAAGTGTTCTCAAAGATCGATTTATGATCAGGGTATCATCAGTTGAAGATACGAGAGAAGGACATACCAAAGACGGCCTTCACAATGCGATATGGATTATACGAGTACACGGTCATGTCGTTTGGACTGACTAACACCCCAGCCTATTTCATGAGCATGATGAACAAGGTGTTCATGGAGTATTTGGACAAGTTTGTTGTGGTGTTTATTGATGATATCATGGTATACTCGAAGAACGAGGAGGAGCACAAAGAGCATGTGCGTTTAGTTCTCGAGAAGCTCAGGGAACACCAGTTGTATGCTAAGTTTAGCAAATGCGAGTTTTGGCTGAAGGAAGTCAGATTCCTTGGACATGTTATATCAGGACAAGGTATAGCAGTAGACCCCAGCAAGGTTCAGTCAGTCACTGAATGGTTGGCACCCACCTCAGTTAGCGAGATCCACATTTTTCTTGGACTCGCAGGATACTACCGAAGATTCGTTGAGAATTTTTCAAGATTGCAAAACCAATGACTGAACTGTTGAAGAAGGATACCAAGTTTAAATGGACAGAAGATTGTGAAGCAAGTTTCCAGGAGTTGAAGAAACATTTGACTACAGCCCCAGTGCTAGTACTGCCAGATATACATAAGGAGTTCCAAGTGTATTGCGACGCCTCTCGCTTAGGACTTGGATGTGTGCTTATGCAGGACAGAAGAGTTGTTTCGTATGACTCACGACAACTAAAACCTCATGAGTTGAATTATGCTACGCATGATTTGGAGCTAGTAGCCGTAGTGCATGCGTTGAAGACTTGGAGACATTACCTTATTGGAAACCGTTGTGATGTGTACACGGATCACAAGAGTTTGAAGTACACCTTCACCCAGAAGGAGCTGAACCTTAGGCAGAGGAGATGGTTGGAGCTTATAAAGGATTATGACATGAAGCTACACTATCATCCAGGAAAGGCCAATGTCGTAGCAGACGCATTGAGTCGGAAGAGTTATGCTAATATCCTTGAAAGTAAAGGACTGCCGAAGGAATTAGCAAAGGACATCATGGAACTTCGGTTAGAGATTGTACCTAGAAGGTTCATTGCCACGATGGAGGTTCAGTCGACATTGCTGGACAAGATTCGGGAAGCTCAGAAAGATGATAAAGAGATTGCCGAGATAAAGGAGAAGATGGGCAAAGGAAAGGCCAAAGGTTTTCGTGAGGATGAGCACGATACCCTATGGTTTGAGGACCGAATTGATGTGCCCAATAATCAGGAGATCAGAAAGTTAATACTTCAAGAGGCGCATGACTCACCATACTCGATACACCCCAGAAACACCAAGATGTATTTGGATTTGAAGGAATGTTTCTGGTGGACTGGTATGAAGAAGGATATTGCCGAGTATGTAGCTGTATGTGATGTATGTCAGAGAGTTAAGGTAGAACATCAGAAGCCAGCAGGACTGTTATAGTCTATGCCGATACCCGAATGGAAGTGGGATAAACTTGGCATGGACTTTATCACCGGATTACCCAGGACTAAAGCAGGATATGATTCCATATGGGTAGTAGTTGATCGTTTGACCAAAGTAGCTCACTTCATCCCAGTGAAACCCACCTATGCAAGTGGAAAGTTGGCGAAGATCTATATGTCCAGGATCGTATGTCTGCACGGAGTTCCGAGGACCATCGTATCGGATCGAGGAACACAGTTTACTTCAAAGTTTTGGCATCAGTTACACCAGACTTGGGAACGAGATTGGAGTTCAGTACAACGTTTCACCCACAGACAGATGGACAGACTGAGAGAGTCAATCAAATTTTGGAGGACATGTTGAGAGCCTGTGCGCTAGATTATGGATCTAGTTGGGATGAAAATTTGCCGTATGCAGAGTTCTCATACAACAATAGCTACCAAGCCAGTTTGAAGATGGCACCGTTTGAAGCCCTGTATGGACGCAGGTGCAGAACACCGTTGATGTGGGATGAGGTAGGAGACCGACAGTTGTTTGGACCAGACTTCATTAAAGAATCTGAGGAGAAGGTAAAACTAATCCGAGACCGACTGAAGATTGCTCAGTCTAGGCAGAAGAGTTATGCAGACTCAAAACGCAAGGAGCTAACCTACAAAATTGGAGATAGAGCATATCTGCGAGTATCGCCCTTGCGAGGAGTGAATCGTTTTGGAGTTAAAGGAAAGTTAGCCCCGAGATTTGTAGGACCGTATCGCATTTTGGAACGGATGGGAGAAGTTGCCTACAAGTTGGAGTTACCTGAAGTATTGTCAGGAGTCCACAATGTGTTCCACGTTTCACACGTGAAGAAGTGTCATGCTGAGATGGCTGATATACCATTAAGAGATACAGTACCCTTGTAGGCGATTCAGTTGGACAGTGATTTGACTTACGAGGAGAAGCCAGTTAAGATTCTTGAGTTTTCCAGCAGAGTCACCCGCAGTAAGGTTATCAAGTTTTTCAAAGTTCAGTGGAGCCACCATACTGAGGATGAAGCCACCTGGGAACGAGAGGATGAGTCCGAGCCGGACTCCGTCGCCGCCGCCTTGCCCCCTCCTCCAAGCCGCCCCAACCCGCCCCTTTTATATACGTGCCGCCCCACCGCCCAAGCCCTTGCCAGAGCCCCTCGCCGGAGGTAGCAGCTGGATCCAACCGCCGGTTTTTCTTAAAAACCGTTCGGTTTTTTTTCAAAACCCTAGTTTTTGTTTTTTTAAATAGATCAGTTTTTCTTCGGTTTATTTATTTAGTGAGTGTTCGCTCGTTCGTTCGTTTTAATGAACGCGTTCTTCGTTTAGATCCAGATAACGAATGTTTGTTCGTTAATCTGTTCATCGTTTTTCTTTTTCTCGGATTTATTCCGCGATTTTTCTGATCGCGATTTCCCATCCGATCTTAATTTCTGTTTATCTTTTCGCTCGTTTATCGGAATCAGGTGATTCAAGCGCATGGAGTTTCGTCTCGAAACCCTCTTTCCGGTTAGTCAACTCAAACAAGTTTTTGCTACTGTAAAATTTGACCTAAGTTCAGATTAGTAAATGAAGTGGTTTTCTTTTGCCGTTTGACTTTCGTTGCTTCTTTTGATTTGATTCTTTTTGCGTACCGGAGTTCTTAAGTTGAACTTTCTGGTCAACCTCTCTTATTTGAGTTTTGCTTGTGCATCGTTGCTTGTTACTTATGTATGTTATTGTTTGCTTGCGATAGAATTCCCGGAGTGCGAAGCGTGTTACTACGAGTCTCTAGGATTCGCGGATCGTCAGCAAGGCAAGTAACACTTTGATCATATCCCATTATTACCCAGTTTTTATGCATTAGTTCCAATCCTCAAACATTGCATGATTAGGATGTCATTAACTTGTGGGTTGGGAAGTAGTTGCTGAGGTAGAACCTATTGCCTGTTATATTCAAACCCTTGGGAGTTACTTCTACGTATTGCTTATATTGCTATGCTATGCTCGTAGACGTGGTTTGGGTTTGAGTGAAATTCATGACAGATGTGAGATTGTTAATTAATGGTTCAAATTAAGGTGGCAACTTAATCAAACAACTGGGTGGATTGAGACACCTGGGGAACCTAGTGTTGTCTGTATTTTTTTTGGAAATCCCGGGGTACCCGTGTGATCTTCCTATGGACCTCCACCCAGGCTCAAAGGGAACTGAGATGATTCATGCTAGAAACTTCCGTGTGCAGCCACAAGCTATTATGGGCTCTAGCATAGTTGAGTAAGTTACGTGAAGCTCTTGAAGAGGTAGATCAGCAGGTAGTGGGTTTGGTAGGTTTGGTATGGTCTACCCGGAGTAGAGAGTTAACGTTTCTGAAAGACTGTGTCTCGGTCATCCATTTCTCAAACACCATGTAGTGCGAGAAATCCAACGGAGGCGATCGAGTCTTGTGGGGAAAAGTGTGCAAACCTCTGCAGAGTGTAGAATCTAATCATGGTTAGCCGTGTCCCCGGTTATGGACAATTCTTGAGTATCTAGTACTTGGGTTATCACATGTATCTCACCATGTTTAATTAATACTGTTGGGTTGTTAATCACTTTAATTGGGATTGAGTTGGGGGTACCTTCTCAATGATGTTTCAACCACCATGATAGTTAAATTAAAATCTATTCCTTTGTTGTAGGGGAAAATTGGCTTTTCGAAAAAACTATAACCATACAGCTTTCCGCCAGCCATATATGCATGTAGTGATAGAATTATTCTGTTTCTTCTCTACTGTGTTATATTGCCAGCATATTCCATGTGCTGACCCGTTTTTGGGCTGCAACGTATTATGTTGCATACTTTTGAGATGAGGAGTAAGGTTCGTTAGGTCGTTGCTGTGCAGCTTAGCTATGCCGTTGGAGTTGATGGACTCACTTTATCTTCCAAGCCTTCCGCTGTTATCGCATTAGATGGCCTTAAGCCATATTATTGTAATAAGTTCTCTTTTAGACTTTTTGATGTAATAAGTGTGTGATTGCTACTCTGTTATAAATCCTCGAGTACTGTGTGTGTCAGCATTACCGATCCAGGGATGACACTGAAGCACAGAGACTTGACCATCTGGGGTTAGGTCGCTACATACTAGTAATAGTTTAGAAGCCCAAATAAATGAGTGAGGTGCCTTAATGTTACTCTCCACTATGACTAGTCTTATGGAAAAGTTGGGGAAGAGACAGCTTACTTTTTAAGCCGCCAAAAGAACTGGGCCTAGGAGTGGTAGCTAGGGAGTAGTAGCTAGGGATCGTGTGTGCGAGATGAACCGGTGAAAGTAAATGCAGAGAGATGAAATGCAAAAAAGACGGAGGGATGTGATGGTTGCTTGTCCGTTTATTTTACCAGGCCAGTTATTACTGGGAGTGGTTGTGTTTTATGATATGACGGCTTTACTGCCGCGCCATGAGCAGGGTGAGACTCGTGTGCAGCGCCGCCCTCTACGCTAGTACTACATCAGTCGTGGTTTATTAGTCCCCCATGGAATTTGACTGAATATTTAACTGACAAAATGTTAGTGCATTTCAACAAAAACTATATCGTTGGATTCGTATTTGAACATAATTTTCAATGATATAATTTTAGGTGACGTGCATAAGCATTTATCATACTATATATAGTGTTAGTCCAATTTTGGTCATACTAATCTATAGTAAGGTGCCCGTGCGTTGCACGGAATAGTGAAATGCATTGATTAGGGAGTTGTTTATTTTGACAAAGGATGTGGGGGTCATCTCATGTGTAACAGGTATCGATAGGTTTGTTCGGATATTATTTCATCTCTAGAGCTCTCAAACAATTTGGTGAAATGGATAAAAAAGTATCTTTTGCAAATAAAAGCGTTCAACTGTTCACCCTACATCCAAAATTTGTGAAGAAATAACACTTATTGTGTTTTGCAAGAAATGATCTTTAAGAATTAGTTTTTGAGTATCGATTGTTATACATGTTCGCTACAGATGACATGGCACTTTCTTATAGTCAACCGTTGGCTATACTATTAAGTATTAACCATGCCCTTATACACCTAGACGGAGGGATTAAATCAGGGTGACTTTGAAGGGGGCAGGGGAGATGTAAGAAATGGTTCATCATAACTCTTTCACCAATACTGTAGTAAAAATTTCATACATCGAAGATTCTAGACTAAACCATAAATGGATACACTTTTATTCATGCGCGATACTCCAATAGAGCAAGATCATGCATGGAAGTCTCCACATGTTTAAACAACGGATTACATTGAGCGAAGACTAATGATCAACATTTAACTTGGTAATGCATATGTCCAGGTGAACCTCCTTGGAGTCCCCGTGCACCACGTTGGGGGCCAAATCATACCATGCGTCTTCCATGTCCACATCGGCTGGAAGGTCCCAGCTCGGCATAGTCCTAGTCAGCTTGATGTAGCCAGTGTTGCCGCCCACGTACCTCCGAGTGGTAGTAACAGTGAGCACGCACCCATACATCGGCCTCGTGTCAGTGTCAGCATCAGCGGCGTCACCCCTGACGCACACTACAGAGACAGGGCGGCGGCCTGCGCGGGCCTCGCCGGTGCCCACAATCAAGAGGAAGACGCTGCCGTTCTTCTTCAAGACTAGCAGTTGGCGGTGATCCTCTAGTGACTCCGGCACAGTGAACGGGTAGCATGTCTCGTACTTGATGTTCTTCGCTGTTGGCCAGCAGTGATAGACGGAGGACTGCGTGAGGTGATGCACGTGGTCCACCGGCGAGCCCCAAAATGGCATCAGGCACTCTTGGCAGTAGACGAAGGGCTCCTTGGAGGCATCGACCATGCCGTCCATGAAACGGGAGTGGCTGTAGGGGACAGTGCGCCAGTTGAATATATGAGCAAGTTACTACGAGATTTAGTATGAATAAGCACAAAATAAATCATGACGGCTATAACAGAGATTAAAGTAATCATGTGGACTATCATGGTAGATTAACAGATCAAATCTAGGACACAGACTAGAAACATGAATTCTACCATGATTTCGAACAGGAAGGACAAAAACACACACGATGCAACGGGAGCAGCACCGTTGGTGTTGAGCTTGTCGCCCATGTTGAGGAGGAAGAGGTTGCCGAGGTCGGGGAAGAAGTCATCGTCGGTGAAGTCATCACTGCGAGCAGTCGCAAGAGTGCGCTCCCCAAATTTCAACAGCGCCCGCCGAATGGAGCGCAGGAGGGAGTGGCTGTAGGGGAGGTTGCGGCGGCCGAATGGAGCGCATGAGTAGCACACGAAGCAGTAAATGGTGCTCCTCCCTAGACTCTATCTATGCTCTTATCTCTATCTCTACTACTCTTCTTTCTTTTTTATAATATACTAGTAGCTGTCAAATCGAATAGTATTGTGCCGCCCGCTGCACGCCCGGCTGAACACGCCTCCTCGCCTCCATCAAACCCCTCCGTTAAACCCGCATGCAAACCGAGAAACCTACTCTGGTCCGCGGGAGGAAATTTGTTGGTTGTCATTGGAGAACAATAGTCACGTCCAATCCATTTGAGTTAAATGCGTGTATGATTCTCCCTTTATAAAAAGTTAATTGCATCCTTAATCTTGTATTCTAAGTACTCTCTGGGTTCCACTGTCAGTACAGTGTACATTACTTGCAGGCTGGCTACAGATTCGTGCAGAAAGTTAGGAAGAAACGAATCCATCCTTAATCTTGTATTCTAAGTACTCTATGGGTTCCAATCCCAATACGGTAGCGAAAGAAGTATATATTAAAAAAATATAAAAATATATAGTTTGGGATAGAATTCGAACTCAGGCCATCATGCTGCAAGCATCCAGCCCGGACCAATACACCAAGTGTTCGTTGCGGACGATGCAGGAGTTAAATCTTCATAGCAATGAGCCCGTCTGTTGCAACGGATCCAAAGTAGAATAATATATATTCACAAATTTGAAAGAAAACAGTTTAGTTTTGATATACATATCACTAAAAATATCTTATGTTTCACTCCAAATATATTCTTTGGGCTGTTTTGATGAGGTAAGGGAGGAATGTGGTTGGTTTCAAGATACTAAGGGGTTTTGTGTAAACTGGAGCAGAGAAGTGGGAATTGTTGCAAAAGGCCACAACTTACATCACAACCGTTAGATGCAGATCTAATGGTCAGAAATGGCGGATGGCAGACACACTATCATCACAAACTGAGTCTTTTATAGGAGTATAAGTATAAGTAATATAGGAGTAGGAGTAGAGAAAAAACCGAGTTGGTGATGATGGTGTGCCCGCCATCTTATAGTATAGACCATCCGATCTATATCTAACGGATATAAAGCAAACTATGACAATTTTACAAAAGATACCCGCACCTCTCTCCACATTTACAGATAAGGCCTTGCCTCGTTCATCCTTATCTACCACAACCTCATTGTCGAGCAATTAAAAAAGGAAGTCTCTGGAATAATCTGGCATGGTAGCCGCTGCCGGCGCCGTCGATCCCCATGCCTCTGCCCAGTCCGACCACCAGTCACCACCATGCCCCACTCCTCACCTTATTTATCATCATTCTCGAGATATCATTTTTTTGATGAAATGGTCGAGATACCATGTTTACGATAAAATTCTCCAGATATCATTAGTTTTTACACATGGGATTACTCCTGCATGGGTCAATTACAACAGGTCTTTTGTAAAAAGATGCATCTTGATGTTCCGTGCAATGCAAGTGCATCTTGCTAGTTTTTTTTGCATAGAGTTCCAAACACCACGTAGACACGGTCTTTGACCATTTTACAACTATGTTAGTATCATTGTTAGTGGTCAGCCGGTGCAAGTTACAGCCCCGGGTGTTTTAACCTTTTTTAGTAATGATATATGGCAATTGTTCGCCACGTGCTCAATCATGGCAAATCCCACGCAACCATCACATTTCCATCCGACGGTGGCCTGTTTTTAAGCCATAGTATTTGACAAAACTGCCACCCTTCACATACTGTAACTGTGTCGCGGGCGTTTGCAACTTCCATGTCTGCCAGTGAACGTTTGCTGGGGATTGGAGTTAGCACCGATGGCGGTTCATAGTCGTTCCACGCTCGGGCGTCGAAGTTTGTAACTATTTTAGATTAGAATATAATAATCCTCCGGTGCTAGTAGTAGAGCAGAGTCCTGCTCCACTACTACTATAGTCAAGCAAGTTAGGGCATAGTAGTAGGTACTGTAGGGAGTACCAGTACTGTGATCACTCAAGCAAGTTGTCTAGCATCGATATGACCCTATGCTGCTGGTACGTGTCTTCGTAAGTCAAGCGGCGTGATGTAGTCATCATCACCTGTCCACTTCCCGCAACACATATTCGCTTGTCCATCCTTGTCCGCACATAATCATCCAATCTTCCATCCCCACTAAGGCGCCTCCCCCCTCTTCCGAAACCCAAGCACTAACAATGGCAGAACTGAGCAACATCCGCCGAAAGAGTGGCTGGAATTCGCTCCCCATAGAGGTAATGAAGCTCATTGTTTCGCGTGTGGACAATCTTAGTACCATGCCGCTCACCGAGTGCTCGTCGGGGCTGTACCGTTTACTCAAAGCCCTCAGGCCAGAGCCTTTTAAGCTAGCTCCTTGCTTGCTGATGCCGCCCGATCTTCAGAAATGGCATGTCACGCAGCATAACGATCGTAGGGTGGCGAGCATCAACCCTCCTGACTGCGATCCGATCCCCATCACCCTCAACTACATTAACGGTATGTACTGGGTCGGCATGAACACGTCTTGGATGGTGCTCATCCACGGTGACGGCAGCTGGATGCTCGTGGTGGTCTACACCCGGCGATTGATCCCCCTTCCTTCGATTAACACTGCAATTCTTTGCCACCGTGGCCCAGAATACTCGGAATCTTACAGTAGCCAACATGATACCAAGTTTGATTTGCTCAAGGTTGTAATCTGCCAAGTGCCCACAAGATCTGCGAATTATAAAGACTTCAAGCTAATTGCGTTCTTCAACCGCTGTCTCGCCTATCTGACAGGTCACTACGTTAAGTGGATAAATCTGCATGTCCATCGCAGGATCATACATCCTCCATGGTTCTCTGATTCCATTGAACACAAGGGCTTCATTTACGCTGTCAACTCCTTCTATGACTCGACGTATTGCTAGCCTACTCCAGTCATCGCTACAAACGGCTGTTACAGCAGTATGTTACTTTCCTATGATATCATGATGGCTTGCTTATATTACTATCAAGATTTACAGAAAAAATATTCATGCTCATAACATGCTATTCTTAAGATTGACTATATTAAGAGCCCTTTTTATTTGACACAACTTGATATGATGTTGAAGGCCGCCTGGTGTCCCTACCCTTCCTAATCCCAGAACCTTTCAAAGAAAAGCGGCATGGAAGTTGCTGGTGGTTCCTGGCTTGATCAGACGACGACAAACGATTGAGGATCGTTCACACGTACCGTACGTGTTGTTTCGTAGAATACAATCATAGTCACTGCAAGGTCTTTGAGCAGGATCCCAGCTTCTCTGGGCCTTCAGGAATTTTTGACTGGAGGCTGGTAAGTAGCCTTGGTATACGCTCTTTGTTTCTTGGACTGAATTATCCGATTAACCAGGAGATAACCGACGGCAAGGATCATGATGGCAGCGCGATTTCGTTCATCAGGGAAAACTGTGTGTACACAACGTACCATGCGTCTCTGCATGCACCATACCCTAATATGTGCCGCCATGCTCTGTAGCCCAAAGTAGGAGAGAGAGCCACAAGTATCAGACTTCGACCTGCTGGCTGGAGTTTTCCCCGTCAGGCACCCATCTGGTTCAAGCTATCAGCCAATCTCCATAGCTTAATAAATAGTAATGTCTAACTAAGCCAGTTAGTTAGATGCGTACACTTGGTGTAGTAGGATCTTTATTTAGTTTGATGCATACACTTGTTCTTTTTTGGTAGCCCTTTTGTAATGATGGCCGATGTTTGGTTTGGAAGAGAGAGCTGTGTCTTTACTCTTCTGGCCTGCTTACTACTTCTATTGCACCCCAGCCCTGGTTGTTGCTGCTGCTATTTTCAATGTACAATTAGTAGTATATTTCGTCTGTTGGTTGAATAAATGTGTTGTTAGAACGACAAACATAATGTTTTGGAAGTTGTTGCACAGTCCGATCCTTTAGTGCCCCGTACCGTACGTAGCACATACTATTTTTCATACGGAACACATTTTCCACTTGTTGATAACATGCAGCCCACTGATGAAGGCCCAATAGAGGAGCCCATAATTAACTGGAAGGGAGGCTATCACATGAATCTGGCCTAGGTACATGCTCATGGTCCCCTAAACATAAATAAGTAAATAAATAAATAAAGCTAAATGCTCATGCACCAGTTCTTTAAATTCATGATTTAACAGTAGGATATTATTTCCTATGATAGTGTCGTTATATTCAGTCGATATAATTCTTAGGCAAAGATAGTGACCAGTTTTCTTTCTCCCACCATTTTCTTCCTGAACCAGCGGACCCACGCAAATCTTAGTCAATGTCATAAATAGTTCTGGTCCATTTTTATTTTTCAATAAGAATGTCCAACCCAGCCCAGCACATTGGCAGCATCACTTTATCCTCCGCCTTGGTGCGCTCGCCGCGGCGCCACCGTCCGGCCCTATCAACATAGTGAATCGGGAGAGGACTGTAGCTATGAGTATGATAGTAGGGACCCACCAGGTCCACTCCCGAACACAAGCAAAGCGCCTCTTTTACTACTCAGATGCACCCCTCATTTTTGTACTCTAATCCACCCTACTGATATTTGGGACCTACATCATTTTCAACGTATAGTCAATTAACGACAGAATTGTACAATTTTTTAGGAGTTGTTCGGAGGAGCATGCTATAAACTGGGAAAATATGTAGGCCACTATTTCTTTTTGAAGAATACCCAAGCTAGGCCTATTTGTTTTCTCCAACTTACTGGGATGCAAATCTTTCAAGACGAGGAGGGATGCATTTCGGCCTGGCCAAAGAGTTTGGTCAGTACCTGTTAAAAGTAAATGGGAAAATTAGTTTCTTTTTTTGTTTTTATATTTCATTGGATTTTAACATGACATAGTACTAATTCATTTTTAAATTTGTTTTAGTATGGCTGATAATTTTTGTATTAAGAATATTTTGTTCCCCAGCAAGAAATTGCGAATTTTCAAAATTTCGCACATTTTTAGTTCAATTATTTAACCCTGGTACTGACCAGAAAATGGGCAACAATTCTAAAAATGGAAAATGGGCTGCAACAAATTCCATATGAATTAGAAAATGAGTAAAAATTATGAAAATAATAGCAAATGGTCTGTACACACCACAAATTTCGAGGCTGGATTATTTACGCAAGGCTTTGTCAGTCAACACATGATTCTAGTAGCAGTGACTGTTGGATGTCCATCCAATGGTCGACGTGCTTCTTCAATCTCTGATCTTCCTGCTCCAGCCGCCTAAACCAATGCCGGCGGGACTGCCTGCTCCCTCCTCTTGTGGCCCGCTGTCATGCCGTGCAGGCTTCACCGGCCCACCCTACTCCCTCCGCTAGCCTGGCCGCATGCAATCAACTGCCTCCTTATTACGCAAAAAATGATTCCTCCCACTGACATCTCGGGCGCACCGGTTCGGAGGCTGACCTGTGGGCCTACTAAGTTGATGCGTACGCAGGGCTTTGTCAACTTAGTCAACAAAAGATTCTAGTAGCAGTGACCGTTGGATTTGAATCGAACGGTCCTGTTGTTTCTTCAATCTCTACTCTTCTTACACCAACCGCCCAAACCAGCGCCGGCGAGACCGCCTGCACCTGCCTCCAGTGGCCAGCTGTGCTGCCGTTGAGTCCTCACCGCCCCTACTACTCCCACTGCTGGCCAGGCCCTGCGGTGACGGCAGGCTCACACCGCAGCCGAACCAGTGAACCCTCGTACTCCTCTCCATGTGGGCATCCACTGCCATGTCTTTCCCGGCCCTGCGTCGTCCCCTTCCTAGGCCTCGCTTTCATCCACCACCCTGGTGCTCTCGGTGCACCGTGGTCAACGAAAGACATCCATCGGACGTGGACTTTACATGGAGAGGCTGACAGCTGGGTCCACGGCCGCACACAAGGAAATGCCTCCTTATTACGCACAAAATAATGATTCCTCCACCTGACATCTGGGACCCACCAGAAGGGCCTCTGTATTTCGCTAAAAAAATGTTCCCCGCGCTGACAGGTCGGACCCACCAGCTATATCTTCGCACGCAAGGAAGTGCCTCCTTATTACGCACAAAAAATGAATACTTTCCCTGCTAGCTGGGACCCAGCATAGTGGGAGGCTGACATGTGGGCCTACTAAGTTGACGGGGATGGAGGGCTTTGTCAACTTAGTCATTATGAACGATTCTAGCTATAGTGACCGTACGATGTCTATCCAATGGCCGTAGTGCTTCTTCAACCCCTGGTCTTCTTGCTCCATCCGCCCAAAGCAGTGCCGGTCGTGCCGCCCGCTCCTGCCTCCCGTGGCCGGCTGTGCTGCCGCGGAGGCCTCACCGCCCTCTACTACTCCCACCGCTGGCCAGGCCCTACGGCGACGGCAAACTCACACCGCAACCGAACCAGTGAACCCTCGTACTCCTCTCCGCCTGGGCATCCACTGCCACGTCTTCCCCGGCTCCGTGTCGTCCCCTTCCTAGGCCTTGCCGTCATACACCACCTTGGTGCTCTCGGCGTGGCGTGGTCAATGTGGTCAATGACCGACTTCTATCGAAAGAGTACTATACGTGGAGTGGCTAACAGCTGGGTCCACGGCCGCAGCAAGGAAGTTCCTCCTTATTACGCGGAAAATAATGATTCCTCCACCCGACAGCAGGGACCGACCGGACGGGCCATCGTATTTCGTGAAATAACGTTTCCCCCTAACTGCTGGGACCCACCATCTAGATCTTCGCACACAAGGAAGTGCCTGACAGTCGGGACCCACCTGGTCGAAGCGTATGTAGCGTTGTCATTCTGGTCGCAAACGTGTACGTACATACTGGTCGATCGGTCTCTCTGCAAGTATGAACTGTGGCCGAGTAAGTAGCGGCACGTGTGTCGTTGTAGAGCACCCGACATAGCAGTTCACGCAGTCCCGTCTAAGTCCTGTACACATACGCACAACCACAGGGCAAAAAATATGACCACGTAAGTACATACGGGCGGGGTCTCGAGCGCATACTCGCAGACAGCAAGGGCTTCTGTACATGGAGAGGAAACGGACGGGAGAAACGATGTCCTGTTCATCGGGCAGCGAACCGGCTGGGTTGGAACGGAGAAAGAGCATCGTGTTCATCGGGAGGTAACAGAACGCATGCTGTTCATCGGGAGCCAACCGGCTTGGATGGAACAGCCTATGAAAATGAGGCCAGGCGTACCACAGAACGGAGGAAACGGCCTTGTGTTCGACCAGTCAGGGTCGAAACGGGATCCTTTTCATCGGAGGGGTCTAGCGTACCGCAAAACGGAGGAAACGGACTTCTCTTGTCCCTCCTACAGTGGAAATGGTGTCCTGTTGATCGGGAGGGGTGTGGCGTACCGCAAAACAGAGGAAACGAACTTGTCTCGGAGCCCTATGGTCGAAACGGGGGCGTTGTTCATCGGGAGGGGTGTGGCATACCGCAAAATGGGACTCCACGAGATACTGTTCATCTCTAGCATCGACCTCCTGCAGCCTCCACTAGCTCCTGCTCATCCACCTTTGACCTCCTCCAGCCTCCACCTGCAACTGTTCATCCATGGGCTCCTGTTCATCCAGCCTCCACACCGCGCTCCTCCACCGGCTACTGTTCAACCAGCCCTCTCCACGGGGACCTGTTCAACCACCCCTCCACGGGGTATTGTTCATCCAGCCCTCCATCGACTACTGTTGAACCAGCCCTCCACGGGGTACTGCTCATCCATCCCTCCACGTGGTCCTGTTCATCCACCGGCTCGATTGATCGAGGTCATGTTCATCCAGCGGCAACGGCCTCTACTACCACGGGTCCTGTTCATCGAACCCCCCACCGTGAACTATTCATCCAAACCCCCTAACAACACTCACTGTTAATCCAGACGCAGCTTCGATCGGCTTCAGTTAGCAGCAGTAGAGAAGGAATCACTCGGGTTCAGTTAACAACAAGGGATCGATCGATCGCTCGGGTTCAGTAATGCGTAGCCTCCAGTGCAATCGCTTGGGTTCAGTTAGAGCCCAACACCTCGCACACGCGCGCATACGTACACGAGAAACGCACATCGCTCGGCCCTCGACCACCCACCGTAATCGGGAACTCCCCTGATATTTTCCTCGCCCTCACTTCTACCACGGTTTTGTCCGTCATGGACGGCCCAAAGAATGTCATGCAGCTGCATCTCCCGCCCGCCCAGGATGAAAAGCCCATTTTCTGTCATGATTTTTTGTCATAGAAGTAGGACCCCACCACATCTATGATGATACCGGGGTTTGTCACAATTATCGTCATAGAAGTGTCATAAGCGTGACAGGAAAAAAATTCGTTCGGCCCAAAATGTCACGGATGTGTGTTTTTTTTTGTAGTAAGAGAAGTTACTCCACACAGACACACCCTTTTCTAAGCCTCACTACACCACAAAATTCTCCCTAAGTGTGTCTCCTCACACATATGCCACCCTAACAAACCCAAAAGTCTCCTAGTGCTCTCACCATTTAGCTTCCTTTATAATCCACATTTACCTTTTCGATCTAGATCGATGCGTCTAACTGAAGAATACATGTGCGAACCTCTCTTTTCCCCACATGCAAAGCAAAACTTACATTTAGACAAGATATATACTCCACATCTTGTAGAGATAGTATGCCATCAATAGTTTATCAATAAGGAATCAAAAGCTCGATAAGGTTGGTGTTGGGGATATTACTACTGGACGTAAACCGGCCAGGGGTAACCGGATTAACTTTATGAAGATTAGAAGCCCATGAAGACGTAAGAATGATGGCGCTTTATGAAGGCCCAAGGCCCAGAGGCGAGTTAAGGCCTGTAGATGTAAACCGACCTTATTATGTAACTTGCATTGTAAGATAGGAAGGACAGAGACCGAACCAGACACGTTTATGATCCGGCTTCGGGACTCTGTAAACCGGTGGGCGCCAACCTATGTATATAAAGGGATGACCCGGCAACGGTTTAGGGACGACAGACAACAACTCGAGGGCTAGTTAAAGCGGATTCGCTCCCTCGTCATCGAAACCCTAGCAATACCAATCACAACTAGACGTAGGCTTTTACCTTCATCGAAGGGGCCGAACTAGTATAAACTCCCCGTGTCCCCTTGCCCGGTTTAACCCCTTTAAGCTAACCCGTTGCGATGGCTCCACGACTAGCTAAGTCCTTTCACAAGGACATCTGCCGTGACAAACCCACGATAGTTGGCACCCACCGTGGGGCTATCGCACGATGGTTTTGAGTTCTTAAAGGGCAGCTTTGATGGACTCAAGGGATACGCTGTGGGCCGGATGACAAAGAGTTATCGCGGCAAACTCTACATCGACAACGCAGGATGGGGCCCCGAGGCCGATTCAATCGAATACGGGTACCGGGTCCCCTTTGGTGAGATTCACGTCTTCATCGGCAAGATTGGCGAACCGGGCCCTGAGCTGGACACCTGTACCGACATCATCGAGACGGCTCAGCGTGCAAGCCCGTCCCCGGTTCAGCCCATGGCAAAGCATGTTTTCGTAGGTGTCATCCACAGAGCAGAATATGAGGACGGACCGGCATCTGATGGAGAAACCGTTGTCTGCTCCAACGACGAGTCTTCTGGAGAGACCGAATCGCTTTATCAGCTGCAGGACGGTCGGATTAGTGGGGGTTCCGAGGGAAACAGTATTCCGGACTCCCCTGATCTACCAAACTGGGCAGCTATCTTCATGGCCGGTACACAATCAGCGCCCCACTCATCGACCGCCGTAGCAACCGGTTCGGCAACCGCCACGCCAGCAGGGGCAGGGGGCTCTACGCCACCTCCGGCTCAAGTTCTGTCTGACTTGCTTGATGCTTTGGCAACATTGATGGCCACAGAGGTGGATGCAGCGTTCCGGGATCAACACAACGCAGAGATTGCAAAGGTGAAAGATCAGATAGCTCAGGCTAAAGCAGACCTAGCGGCAGAGAACATTAGGATGGCTATAGAACGGGCGGAGTTGGAAGCTCAGGCCTACCGGATTAGGCTGGATCAGAACGCTTCCAGAGAAGTCATGAGAAGGAGATACCGATCGCATCTCCCATCGGGTTATGAGCCATGAAATCTCTTCAATACGCCAGGAGCAGGAACTAGTAACCAGCCAATATTAAACCGGACGGAGGCGCCGGGAACAGGAGCGCCGGTTCAGCCGCGCATGATGGAGCCGCCTCGTCAGAATAACATTGTGCCACAGTATGTTCCAACACCTTCCGGGCATTACTCCAACCCGTTGGACAACATTGTGGCCGCCGCTTCACGATTGACAACCCTCCCGACCGACGGCGAATCACCAGTTGTAGTTGAGGCACGACGGGCCAGAGATCTCCTTCAAACAGCTCTAAACCAGCAGCAGGCATATTCGCACAGCCGTGAGAAGATTCATTCCACCCCCTGTCCAAGCCGGAGCTACAGCAGGCACGTTGAGGATGAACCGGCCGTATCAAGCAGCGCATGTCACCGTAATCCGCCGTGAGGGCACAACCCGGCAGGGGGAGGTGCTAATGCACAGGATGTGGTAGACCATGGTCACGCGCGTCGAGAGGCCGAGTTAGCAGCTCTACACGGAGCCCGTCTACCTACTCTGGTTCACCCTGCTGCTTCAGTAGAGCCAGGTGTGGTATTCAGTTCCTTAGGGGTGCCGTGTCTAACCCCCGCTTTACGTAATGTGAGGCTGCCCAAGGATTTCAAAGGACCTCGTAAGGTACCCAATTATACCGCTGATCTGCAGCAAGAAGCATGGGTTGAAAGCTACGAGATGGCAATGGAGATGTTAGATGTGGATGAAGCGGTATGTGCTAAATACTTCACCATGATGTTGGAAGGAACAACTCGTACTTGGTTGAAGATCTTACCAACTAACTCTGTTGGGTCATGGGCCGAATTGAAGCACCGGTTTATCCAGAACTTCAAAGATACTTGTAAGCAACCCATGTCGATTGTGGATCTGGCCGCTTGTGTCCAAGAGGATGGAGAGTCCACGACCCATTGGGTAAAGCGGGTCTCAGCTATTTTGCATTCATCCGATCGTATCAATGCAGATACCGCAGTGCTAACATTGGAGGGCAATTGCCGTTTTCTGCCGCTCAAATAGAAGTTAGGAAGTCTCAAACGTCACTGCAATGATATGTCAACGCTTACGGCCGCTTTGGTTAAGTACGCCAATTCAGACAATACCAAAGACCCTGACTCAGAGGAGGACAAATCGGGGAAAGGGAAAAAGAACGACAACACCAAGGGTCAGCAACATAATCCGGCAGGCCATGGGAACAATGGTAAACGCAAGGCTGCCAACAGTTTGGACTTTGTGGCTAACACCAATGCTCAGGAGAATGGTCAGCGTCGTAAGGGTAAGCAGACCCAGAGGGGCGGAGGTTCAGGCCCCAATTTGGAACGCCTGTTAAATCAACCCTGTCCGAAGCATGGATCAAAGGAGAAGCCAACATCGCGTCTTTGGAAGGATTGCATCATGTAGGATTTCAAGAATTCCAATATGTTTCAGTACAATAATGGCCCGCCCGGCGGTTCAGGAGGTGGTTTCCACGGGCCGGGTTATGGAGGCGGCAGTTCCGGTTCAGGATTTCAGGGCAATCAAACCGGACACATCAATCAAGGGCACCAAGGCAACCAGGGAGGGTACAACCATTAGGGGAACCCGCAGCATCAGCAGCAGTCGGCCTATCAGAGCAATCCTAAGTAGTTAAATAGTGGGCAATATCATGTCTTCACCACAAGCTTGTGTAAGCATGACCAGAAGCTTCACAAGAGGGCAGTAAACTCTATTGAACCGGCGGTGCCTCAGTATTTGCGCTGGTCTGAGCAATCCACCCCGGGACACCCACCCCTGGACAATCCGGGTCACTTGTCCCTAGTGGTGGCCCCTCAAGTTGGGGGATATAAGTTCACTAAGGTACTCATGGATGGGGGAAGTAGTATCAACATTTTATATTATGATACCTTCCGTCGTATGGGGTTGACAGATAAGAGTCTTAATGTAACGCCCTCGATGCGGCTATATCTCCCACGTGTCGAAGCACGACTTAGAGGCATAACCGCATTGAAAGCAATGTCGCGAGTGAGGTAATCTTCACACAACCCATGTAATACATAAGGGAAAGAGATACATAGTTGGCTTACAATCGCCACTTCACACAATAACATGAATAAAGCATTACATCATCCAGATACAATCAAGGTTCGACTACGGAACCCAAAATAAAAGAAGAATCCCAAATGCGACACAGTCCCTGATCGACCCCAACTGGGCTCCACTACTGATCAACTAGAACGAAACAACACAAAGGACAAGATCTTCAACGAGCTCCTCCTGAGCTGGGTTGCGTCATCTGCACGGACTCATCGGCACCTGCAAGCTGGTTTTGGAAGTATCTGTGAGCCACAGGGACTCAGCAATCTCGCACCCTCGCGATCAAGACTATTTAAGCTTATGGGTAAGGTAAAGGTATGAGGTGGAGCTGCAGCAAGCGACTAGCATATATGGTGGCTAACATACGCAAAAGAGAGCGAGAAGAGATAGCAAAGCACGATCGAGAAACTATGATCAAGAAGTGATCCTAGAACAACCTACGTCAAGCATAACTCCAACAACCGTGTTCACTTCCCGGACTCCACCGGAAAGAGACCATCACGGTTACACACGCTGTTGATATATTTTAATTAGGTTAAGGTTCAGGTTATCTACAACCGGACATTAACAAATTCCTATCTGCCCATAACCGCGGGCACGGCTTTCAAAAGTTCAAATCCCTACAGGGGTGTCCCAACTTAGCCCATGACAAGCTATCACGGTCAACGAAGGAATAGACCTCCTCCCGAGACATTCCGATCAGACTCGGTATCCCGGTTCTTCAAGACATCCTCGACAATGGTAAAACAAGTCCAGCAAAGCCGCCCGATGTGCCGACATCCTGATGGGAGCTGCACATATCTCGTTCTCAGGGCAACACCGGATGAGACATCCTACGAGTAAAACCAGCCCTCAAGTTTCCCCAAGGTGGCCCCGCAGTCTACTCAGTTCAGACCAACACTTAGACAAGCACTGGCCCAGGGGGGGGGGTTAAAATAAGATGACCCTCAGGATGCGCGACTCCCAAAGGGAAAAGGCTAGGTGGCGAATGGTAAAACCAAGGTTGGGCCATGCTGGAGGAGTTTTATTCAAAGCGAACTGTCAAGGGGTTCCCATTATAACCCAACCGCGTGAGGAACGCAAAATCCGAGAACATAACACCGATATGACGGAAACTAGGGAGGCAAGAGTGGAACAAAACACCAGGCATAAGGCCGAGCCTTCCACCCTTTACCAAGTATATAGATGCATTAATTAAATAAGATATATTGTGATATCCCAACAAGTAAACATGTTCCAACAAGGAACAACATCTCCATGTTCCAATGAGGAACAAACTTCAATCTTCACCTGCAACTAACAACGCTATAAGAGGGGCTGAGCAAAGCGGTAACATAGCCAATCAACGGTTTGCTAGGACAAGGTGGGTTAGAGGCTTGGTTCAACAATATGGGTGGCATGATAAGCAAGTGGTAGGTATCGCAGCATAGGCATAGCAAAAGAGCGAGCATCTAGCAAAGCAAAGATAGTAGTGATTTCGAGGGTATGATCATCTTGCCTGAAATCCCGCAAGGAAGAAGAACGAGTCCATGAAGAAGACAAACGGACGTAGACGAACGGGTCCTCACAACGCGACGTTACCAGAACCAACCTGAAGAAGCAAACACCGGAAAGAAGCACAACATAGTAAACAACCAACACATGAACATGATATGATATGCGGGATGCGGTATGCGATGCATATGCATGATTTGAGAAGGAATGATTGAACCTGGCCTCAACTTGGAAATCCAAGTGTGCCACTGGAAAGGTGAGATGAAATCGCTTGAAAACGATATAAAGATCACCGGAAACGGAGTTACGGTTTGGAAATGGCAAGCAATTCAAATATGACACCGGTCTGCGATTTACAGCAAGTAGCCAACTAAATGCAACAAGATGAACATGCTACAGCACTCAAACATGGCAAAAAAATACATGGCAAGAATCCATTCATGATGCTTAACAAAATTTTAGCACTGAGCTACAGCCAATTCATATATTAACAGGTTCAAACAAGCATGGCAAAAATGCATATGGTAAACAGATTCTCAGACTTGGTGAAATTAACACTTGTCTGGGATTTCAGATCAGGTAGCACACTTTGGAGCAATAAAACTACATGCTACAGGACCTAGACATGGCAAAGTAAAGCATGGCATGGAGCTACTCAAAGAGCTTAACAAAAGTCCTTTAGTGACCTTGAGCCAAAAGGGATCAGAAAATACAATTGCAAGCATGTGAACATGGCAAAAACATAATCAGTTCTCAGACTTGGAGAAAACTGGAACATGCTAAAAACAGATATCAAGTAGGCATGTGAACGAGCTCGACGCACTCACTACAGAGCAAGTCATGACAATCTAAGCATACACCCATCAAGAATACACATTATACAATCTATACATGACAAGAACAATAACATAGCATGCACGGATCAACTACAACATCATCGGCAAAATCGCTAACAAGTAGACAATCTGCCCAGATTCACGATGTAGCAAAAGTAGAGCTCGATTGACTCAAGCTAGGGTGCTCCATAATTGCAAACAAAGACATGGATGGATAGAGCACTAAAAGATTAACAAAACATCCTTACTGATCATCCTCAAAAGAGGCACGGATCACTAGGAAACAACATGAACATAAGGCATAATGAGATAAACAGTCCAAGGACTTAGTGGAATTGCTAAGTCCCTGAAATCAGCATTACCAGAATTGCTAAGTCCCTGAAATCAGCATTACCAAGTGCCTCACTTTGCAAGCTTGTGCTAGTCACCACACACATCACAAAAATACATGGGTTGCACCTCTGGAAATATGGCAAAACCCTTAACAAAACATATGTAGAGCTCAAGGGCATATCACGCACACAATAATCATGGCAAAAATGACAAATATCTAAATGGAGCAGCAGATCTGACAATTATCTCAAGTAGCACTCTTCTAGCAGCATTTCGGGCATCAAGATGAGCTCAAATGAAAATGATGCAATGAGATTAAATGATGTACTCTCTGGGATGAACATTTTGATATGCTATATGCATGAATCGGAGCCACAGATGCAAAGTTACGATGTGATGAACATGAGCATTTGAAACATGGGAAACTTGAGGACTTGGTAGAAATTACCACCTCCAGATCTAGGGTTCTTGGCACGGATAACGAGGCACAGACGAAGTTCGCCGGAGCACGAACAGAGGTAGCGACGGCGGTGGCCGGAAGGCGCGGGATCTCGCCGGAGGGCGCGGACCCGAGCTAGATCCCGCCGGATCCGGCCCGATCCGGGCGCGTGGCGCCATGGGGAGGACGGCGGCGACCGGTGGCATTGAGGTCCAGCGACCTAGGCGGTAGGGCAGGGCGCCGGTGGAGAGCGGGGTGGCGGCGCCGGCGCGAGGTGGCAGCGGCGCGCGGCGAGCTGGGCGGCGGGGCGGAGGAGAACCGGGCGCGGTCGGGCGGCGTGGGGAGCCGGGCCGGGGGGGCCCCGCCTGGGCCCCGGCGCGCGGGCAGGCGCGGTGGCGGCGGCGAATCGGAGGGCGCCACGTGGCGGCAGACGGCGGAGCGGGCATGTCCATCGGCGGGATAAATGTCCGGCGCGCGAGGAGAGGGAGGGGGTTAGGGTTAGACCGCGAATTTCGAAGGGGATCACATATTTATAGGTAGAGGGAGCTAGGAGAGTCCAAATGAGGTGCGGTTTTTGGCCACGCGATCGTGATCGAACGACCGAGATGATGGAGATGGTTTTGGTGGGTTTTGGGCCAAAATGGAGGGGTGTTGGGCTGCAACACACACGAGGCCTTTTTGGTCCCTCGGTTAACCGTTGGAGCATCAAACGAAGTCCAAATGGTACGAAACTTGAGAGGCGGTCTACCGGTAGTAAACTAAGGCTGCTTGACAAGTCTCGGTCCAATCCGGAAATGTTTAATCCCCACACACGAAAGAAAGGTAGCAACGACCACCGGAGGAGATAGGAGCGCCGGAATGCAAGACAGACAACGGGGAAAATGCTCGGATGCATGAGACGAACATGTATGCAAATGAAATGCACATGATGACATGATATGCAATGCATGACACGCAAGCAATGACAAGGCAACAATAGCAAATAACTGGATGACACGTGGCACATCGGTCTCGGGGCGTTACAACACTCCACCACTACGAGAGGATCTCGTCCCGAGATCTAGAATGGCACCGGGGAAACAACGGAAGAGAAAGATAAGAGGAAAAATTAAGTTTCTTCTTTGACAAACGAGTGAAACCACGAACCTTGAAAGCGTTAAGCCATATCGAGAAAAGAATACAACGGAGATAAATGAAGTTGAAAGCACTCCGGTAGGGAAGCGGAATAAGGAATTACAAATTCGGACAGTACTCCGGATGAAAAGAGATGAAAGACTTGATAAAATGAAAGAGCTTGAGCAAAGGGGCACAACACTCCGGTTAAGATGATAACCATGATGAGGACAAGAAAAAAGTTTGAAAAGAGCAGCAACAAAATTCCTCCGGGAGAGAGTAATAGAAGATAGATGATTAAAATAAAGAATGGAGAAGAAAATGCCAACTTCTGTCACAAAGAGTTTGAAAAGGCATCTTTAGAAGAAGGGTCGAACGGAGTTGTTGGAACACCAACAACGAAAAGAATAATCTTGATATGGTCTTATGAAATACATCTCAAAATTATGAGGCGACAATCTGCCACTCACAGGAAAGAAGAATTGGATTAACAAGGAGACGAGAAACTTATCACCGGAAGGAAAAAATGAAGAACTTGGGTCATTTATAAACACCATAGATAGCAACAATCCTTAGGGAAGGCTTTAGGTGAAATATAACCCAAGATAACACCAATGAAGAGACTGATGGATTTAAAATATCTCATTCTTAACAACATGTAAATCATGAAAACATGAACTCAAATTATCAGGAATGACATAATACCACCTCTATTGATACGGAAGGAAGAATTGCACTCTGGATTGCAAGATGAAGAATGCTTGAGCTCATCTGAAAAGAATCTTGATGAACACTTCGAGAAGGAATTAAATCCTTGATGAACCATCATGTAGAACTTTCATGAGAACTCCGGAAATAAAAGAAATGATCAATCGAAATGGAGGATGAAAAGAATAAGGTTGAAGCCTTGCAATGATAAGATGGATCTTCATGATGATGAAAGCTTGGAACTCCGGGAAAATAAAAGATGAAACAAATGAAACTGAGAATTTGATAAGCCTCCGGAATAAGGAATTAATCTCTTGGATGAAACAAGAATAAGAATTACATTATGCTTCTCCTTCATCAATTAAATTGATGACAATCAACGGATTTGGCATACTACTTATTCTCGTTGAAAGGATTAAGATAGATATAGCGCAAACTTGAGAAGGTCTTCAACGAACCACCGGAAGGGTTGAAACAATGAATAAATAGATATGGTGACCAAGGAAGAGAACTCTTGAACGGACCACCATAAGAATTGAAAATGATCGAAGTAGGGGTGCATCACCGGTAAGAATTAGAAAATGAACGAAGGTGCTTGAGACAAACTAGATACATGAGAACGAAGAGATCAAGAACTGATTAGGGGATATTTGATTGATGCACCGGCAAGATAGGAGAATGATAACTGACAGTTGAGAATGAATAAACCTGAATTGATGGACTCCGGATAACAAACTGAGAAGACTCTTGAATTACTCCGGATAGGTGAAAAGAATTCTCACGATCAAAACAATTACGAGAAGATGGCAACAAGCTAGAATCACGAATCTTGAAGAGAATGGAGCAAGATTAAAGAGAAACTCTTCTTCGGTCTTCAAAATCCGAGAATGAGAACGAGTAACACCACCAAGAATTATTGAGGCACACCGGAATGAAGAATGGAAAGGTTGATCCAAGGACGAAAAGAATTTGAAAGGTCTTGGGGAAAAACATAAGACTGATGATAATTCATTCTTACATCAAACTTTAAAAGGAATGTAGGAAAGCTCCGGGAAAATTAGAAGAGTCAGGTAAGATCCTGGGAAAAGACCTGTGGGTTAGGGCCCACTCAAAAGAAACACTGTAGAACAATTTCAAAGAGAGAATGCAAAGGTTGAATTAAATGGCTAGAATGAGATAACAACCTCGAGATATCTTGAACGAATTAGGAATGAAAATACGAATCTTCTGAGATATCTTGAGCTCTCCGGAACAAATGAGTAACGAGAAGTGAATGAATATGAGGTGCACCGGCATGAGAAGGTATTGAAATGAGGAAAAGGGTAAGATCAACAAAGCTTGACTTGAAACCACCGGAGAAGATAAAAGAAAGAAGAATGATGAACTAGAAACTCCATTAGTATCTTCATGAGAATCACCGGATAAGAACATTGAAGGAAAAGGATGGAGAGACTTCACATCAATAAGATGGATACTTGATCAAGAAATTTGAATCCTTCAAGAAAACAAGGGTGGGTGGGTGGGAAAACACTGTTGGGAATGAAACGAACACCGTGGAGAAGAAATGATACTTGATCTTGCGGATGTTGAAATGATCGGACCCACTTGAAGAGAACACGCCGGTGAAAAGGATTGACAAGAAAATCTTGATGATTAAGAAGGATTGGTATCCACATCGGAGTATGAGAACACCATTTGGGAAAGGTATGGAATCAACACTTGACATCGAAGCAACTCGAATACCACAACTCAAAACAAAACAAAACAAAGGATTGGCTTGCAGAATAAGCCAGAACAAACATATGATAGAGATTTCGTTCGAAGTTTTCGTGGTGGGGCCTACACGGGCTCGATCGTACAGCACCATCATGTACAAGGCAATGCACATGACATACGAAGCGTCCCTGAGTCGGCATAGCCAAGGACTCTTTAAGACACAAGGAGACCACTGTAAAACCAACCGTGAATAGGCGGACCACTAGACGTCGAACCCCAATTTCATATCATACATCTGTCGGAAAGATATCCTAAGAGCTACTTGAATTCCCACTTATAAACTCCCGAAATTTTCCGGTTATGCAATCAGGTGTTGGGGATACAGGGGACGCATAATATCTCACCCAAACTAGCAAATCCTACATCCAGCTGTATCCATCCTTCAACACATAACCAAGAAACCTTCGGAAATCATCTACCTCAACCTTCGAAAAGCATCCGTTATACGAGTTATGGAAATACTCCCGAACTCCCGCCCCAGTACTGGGTGGCGTCGAGGTTATCTCACCAACGAACTGCATAAAAGAGATTTTCGATGTCGGCGTACTAAACTCAGGTATTCCAGAACTGCAACGATAAAATTATGACGACAACACCTCAGAGCTCAACTCCCTGGGACACTTCCACAAAACCCCTGACAGGAGGCACCAAGACAATGTTCTCGTCACAAAACCATCGGAACGATTCCAAGATGAAGCGGAATGCCCATATTGTGCCCTCCTCCATGCCTAATTTGCGCACGACTCTAGACCAACCCCTTGTGGTCGTCCGCCCATCCTTCACTATCTTCATTAGGACTTCTCGATGCTCAATATAGTCTCAATGAAATACTTAAACCTTCATTGCATGTCCACCAATCATGTACTTTTCTAGGTAATCTTGAGTAAATAGCTTTAGGAAACACTACAAACAAAAAAGAATCAGACATTGTTGTCTAGCAACTTAGGGTCTCCTCCCACCTCGTGCCAATTGCTCACACGCCCATGACACCATGCACAATTGAGCGCATCCCCCACGCTCATCACCCTCCGGCTACGCCCGACCTATGACACCTTGTCCTATACGTAGCCCTCCCCTTACTCTCCCTTTTGCGCATGACGCGACCCCTCATGACGCGAGGCTGCTCGCCGATGAACCTCCAACGGTCGCTGTCGTGGAAACGTCACGGCAGATGTCCTAGTGTGAGGACTTAGTCGTGGAGCTATCGCGTTGCGGCTTAAAGGGGTTAAACTGGACAAAGGACATGGGAGTTATATTGGTTCGGCCCCTTGCGGTGAAGGTAAAGGCCTAATCCAGTTGAAGGTGATATTGCTAGGGTTTCGATGACCAGGGAGCGAATCCGCTAAGCCTGGTTCTCGATCCGATCTTTCTTGTCCCTAAACCGTCGTCGGGTCGTCCCTTTATATACACAGGGACGCCTGACGTTTTACAGAGTCCTGACCGGCTCATAATCGTGTCCGGCTCGGTTTCTACCCTTTCTTATCTCACAATACAAGTTATACATCTTATGGCGGTTTATTCCTACGGATCATAATCTACCTTTGGGCCTTGGGCCCTCTTGTTAGCTCTCCTTCATAAAGCGTCATACTCCTTGTCCTCATGGGCTATGATAGGAACATCTCACTATGAGTATAATCCAGCCCCTCCTGGATGGTTTATATTGAATAGTTATTCCCCAACATTAGGCCCCAGATTGATTTGAACCTGTTGATGTCAATGTTCAGCACTTAGAAAAATTCCTTCTTCGATATCTTCACAAAAATCTTGTAAACCGTCGTGAAGTCATCTTCCAATACCATGATAACCTGCCGTGACATCATCCGCTATTAATTTTACATAGAACCCAAATCTTTTATTGTATCTCCTTTAATGGATCTCCTAAAATCGAGGCGTCTGCATGTCTGCATATCCATTTTTCAACCTCCTCAATTCTCGCGCGTGCCACTTATCCATTCACCTTATAAATAGGGCCGATGGTCATTTTAACTTTTCCCCTCGTGCCTCTTCGTCTCGTCGTCTTCCTCGCGTCGCCCTAGTGCTTCAAACTCTGCCGCCGCCGTCGGACTTCGCCTCTACTTTGACCTTGGCCGCAGCATCACCATGAACGCACCAGAGAACCATGGTGCCTCTCTGCTGTTTCCTCAGCGCCGGTTAGCCTCCCTTTCCTCCACCGTTGATCCAGTTCTAGGGTTTGAACGTTCCTCGATGTTTATCGATGCTCATATCAGCGCTGTAGTTCCTTCGACTGAAACCTCCATATTCAGCCTGTACAGCAAAGGCCATAGTCCTTTTTCCATCAACGCATCTCGTTTAAGAAAAAAAACTCCAATCTGAACCTTAATCCGCTGCTTCGGTTTCCCTGTTTAGGTCTTTAATATATTTTCATTTTCCGACCTGTGATAGATCCAAAATTATAATGCCAACTTGTGAAACCTGTTTTCCCCTTACTTAGCTATTTTAGATATGTACCTTCTATACCAATGTTGGCGGTTTAACTTTAGAAAATGATAACCCGCCAGGTACCATTAGTCCCCTCGTAAACCGCCAACCGCTTTATCATTTATAATAGCATCAACCTCCGGTTTAACAATTTTTCATGCCTGAATACCTTTCATCTCTTAACCTGCAATGCTTTATGCTTATCAACCATGAATCTTAAACTGGCACAAACCTTCCTTCAGGTTGTCCAGAAAAAATGGCTAAGACTTTTTATGCTTGTAACTAGGTTCCATCTCGGATTACAGAAGAAGATCTAAAAGGGTGTGTTAGACTGGCGCTTTACCAAAACAGAGTGAAATCCACTTGCGAGCTGCCGGTCTAGAAAATCCTCCTGGGCCCAAGGATGGCAAGATAGTTCTGTCTGTTGATCATCTGAGCCGTGGTTTTAAACCTCCCGGATCAAAGTTTTTTCGTGATGTGCTTGCTAGCTTCCTGATCCACCCTCAAGATATTGGACCTAACTCTATGTCCAATATTTGTAATTTTCAAGTGTTTTGCGAGGGACCGCCGTACCGTTGAACTGTTCAGGGACTTTTTTATTTAAACTGCTGTACCGAACTTGTAGATGGGCCCAATACTGAACTTGGCGGTGTTTCAATTCAGAAAAGGAAAGATGCCATCTTCCCTAGCGCCAAGCATCATAGTCACCCTAAGGATTGGAACCAGACTTTGTTCTATTGTAAAGATACTTCCCCTGATGATGATAATCCTCTGTCGGGTTATCGTCCTCACCAACTTACCAATACACATCCATTTCCCCAAAGGTTGACTGCAAAAGAACGGGCCAAATATGCACCACAACTTGCAAAGCTCAGAGCCTTTGTGGCTAATGGTTTAACATGAATTGACTTTGTTCGTTGCTGGATATCTTGGGGTGTTTTGCCTTTAAGCCGTCACCCCGGTTTAATGTGTGAGTACACAGGGGATTTGAAAGACCCTCAACGACACACTAACATTCAGTTAACTGATGCTGGAATCACTGAAGCTGTCAAAAAGATACTAGATGAATCGGTGGCTGTCTGCAGCAAAACAGGGCTAAGTCCCTTCTGCGTTTCAAATAAACCGCCAGCTGTAAGAATTGCCTAACCACTGTTTGAACCTGATATTCTTAACTCTTCCTTATAACCTTTGCCAATCTTTTAACAGGGTGACGACCCATTTTGGAAGAAGAAAACTCAGGATAAACCGGCCAAGACCCCTCGACCCAAGACAAAGGTCGTCAAAAATCCTGCCAAGAAGAAAGCAGCCGAGTCCATCGAGCTGAACCTCGACGAAGATCTTGACAACCCGGAATCAGAGGTATAACTTGATTCTCTTGGTTCATTTTTCATACACCTCATTGACAATGACCATTATCAGGATGACGCTGAAGCTAGCCGAGCTTATGATGTAGAGGTAATTATTCTTTCCTCTGGTTCAGCTCCTCAACCAACACAGAAAACCCATCAAGCAAACCGGAAAGTAAATTTTTCACACCCTCTAGCTTATCTGGGATCCAAACTTTCTTTTGAAGAAACAACAACATGAAGCTCGCTGCACAACCCGGCATAGCGGCCAGGTGGTTAGTTCATCCGGTTTATCGAACATGCCGGTTCGTAAACACTGACTAGAGGTTCCATCCATTCCGGACACATCTTATCCCAAGGCTGGTTATTTTCGGCAACCTCTGAATACATCTGACTCAAACTACCAGGGAACTTCTGATTCATCCTCTGGCGAATCAACAGGGACACAGCTTCCACCCCTTAAGACTGTTCCTGGGTAAGCATACTACGCTTAACTCATTATCCCTTGCACCTGTTTAATATACTAACCTTTATTTTCATTCATTTCAGAGCCAAATTTAGGCCCAGAAAAAAGGCCAAATTGAATACACTGGCTGATGATAACCCGACCACTGAACCAGAACAGATCCCAGAACAGTTTGAACCAAATGCTAACACTATTCTTGATGATCCGCCGCCGGAACATCATGAAACCCTTGCTGAACAGATGGAAGATGATCCCACAGGCCATGCTACTGACCTGCCAAGCCCGGCTAAAACTGTAGATAAACCGCCAAGCCCAGTCAAAGCGGTTGATGACCAATCATATGATGTCATTGTTACTGGTTTAGGTTACACAACTCATGGTAATCCCGTTGCTTTATCAAAACATAGCGCCAAGGAAGATTTTGCTGCTATGGATAAGGGCAAGTGGAAAACTGATTTGGAAAGCTATGCCCACCTCAGCACCCAAGATATCCACTCTGGGTTTTTAAACCGCCTGTACACAAGCCGCGACTATGAAGCTGGTTTAGTGAACCTGATGAAAGAGCGATATGAGGTAAATACTGTTAACTCTACATAATTGTTTCTCTCTTGTATCCGATTTCTAATATCAACTCTAGTAGCCCCCAAGGGCCGGTTTATGATATCAATGTAAACCGGGACTTTGTAATACTTCCAACTTCGTCTGCGTAGCCCCCAAGGGCCGGTTTATCTTTTCAGGATGAACCAGGACTTTTAGAGTATTAATCTTGCAAGTTTTGTTTGTGTAGCCCCCAAGGGCCGGTTTATCTCTTTGAGATGAATCAGGACTGTATTGTTGAGCAAATATACATTAGCCCCCAAGTGCCAAGAATAATACTTGAATTGATCTTGGGACTTTAGAAGAGAAATTTGATAAGAAGCAATAGGCATTAGCCCCCAAGTGACAAGTGTATAACTTTTTATGTGCTTGGTACTTCAAAATGCTGCTAACTCATAACATGTATGTCTCTTACAGGCTGAGTTGAGCAAAAAGGAATCTCAAACCGCTGATCTTCAAGAAAATATCAAGTCCCAACAAGCAGAAACTTCCAAAGCCAAAGAGGAGCTAACCAGTGCCTTAGTAGCCATGGAGAAATTGAAGGAAAACTTCAAGAAGGAGCGGGCAGACTGGGACATAGAGAAGACCACACTACAAAAGAGGGATTAGGATGCAGAAGCAGCCCTTAATCCGGTGGTAGAAGAGCTGACTGGTTTGACACGGCAAATAAATGCCATGACCATTGCTGTGTTTGGTAAGTACCCTTAGTATAAGTTGTTAACATGTATTATCCTATGAAGTGCCGGTTTATTGATGTACGTAATGATGCAGGATCTCGCATTACCCATCTCGGCTCTGATATGCAGAAGAAATTGAAGGTTGCCTATACTCTTATAGAGCAATTATATACTGGCGCGCAACGGATCATTTGTACTGCCTCTCATAACAAACCGCCCCCAACCTTGATCAAGGAAACATTAGAGAAGCTATCAATGTTGCCTTCCTGGTTTGAGGAGTTAGAAAGATCAGCTGCAAGGGCAGGTGCTCTAACTGCGCTAATCCGGGCTAAAGCATGGATACCAGATCTTGACCCGACTGATATAGGAAGCGGCTATCTGAGCATAAAGGAGGATGGTTCAGATTTTGACAATGATGATCTTCAAACTTTGACGAAAGAAATGCACCCATTGCGAGCAAATTGGCTGAAGAGACAGACCTCTCTCATTACCAGGCGGTTTATGACGCCGACAACAAATGGGTTAATGCGCCAACTCATGATGTGGAAAATCTTATCCCGCCAATCCGTAAGCATACCTACGCCCCTGATGTTGAACCCTCCACACTTATAAGTGGCGAACCTATATTCAAGGCCCTAACTGGAATTGACTGGACAACCATTGACCTCCATCCGCTGGGTGGAGAGAAGGAGGATGAACCGGCGCAGGATGATCCACAGCCATCCAGTTGGCCCGGCGAAGAGTCATGATCCGTAGGCCGGTTTAGCCTTCTGCATACTGCAACACGTGTTGAAAACAATTATCCTTTTGGGCCTCAAAGCACCTTGTAATAGTCTAGTGATAACTCCTTATCTGCTATGCCATCGTGTATTTGTACTTTGCATGACACTGTTAATCCGCCATTTTAATATGTGTTGTGTCTGCTTATGATATTTTAGCACCATGGAATCTGCCTTTGCAAAAAACAGAAAAACGCCTAGCGGTGTACCGCTAGACAGGTTATCTTGCCAAATAACATAGTTTATAACCATGGCTAGGCGTAAAAATAACCATATGTAATATAAAACATACCATACCTGTGATATTTTATCACACTGCTGGATCAGCAAAGCAGTATAATAAGGGTGACAACCCATAAATTGAATATTGATTTTCCTCAGCTGTTGCTGGTTTATGAACAGGCCCAGAACATGTTTAAATAGCATAGATAAATTACACTCATAAAGCATTCTAAATCGAAAAAATCAAAAAAGTTTGAAGCAGTTATAATTGTGATGTTGCAATGATCAAGAGGGTTGAAGCGATGGTTCGAATACGGCCAAAGCCCCCAAGTGATTTCCCTGGTGGCCTTATGCCTATCAAGAGGTGTAGCTATGGTTTGAATACTATCGTGGAAACGTCACAGCAGATGTCCTAGTGTGAGGACTTAGTCATGGAGCCATCGCGTTGCGGTTAGCTTAAAGGGGTTAAACCGGACAAAGGACACGGGAGTTATACTAGTTTGGCCCCTTGCGGTGAAGGTAAAGGCCTAATCAAGTTGAAGGTGATATTGCTAGGGTTTCGATGACCAGGGAGCGAATCTGCTAAGCTTGGTTCTCTATCTGATCTTTCTTGTCCCTAAACCGTCGCCGGGCCGTCCCTTTATATACACAGGGACGCCCGGCGGTTTACAGAGTCCCGGATGGCTCATAATCGTGTCCGGCTCAGTTTCTACCCTTTCTTATCTTACAATACAAGTTATACATCTATGGTGGTTTATTCCTATGGATCATAATCCGCCTTTGGGCCTTGGTCCCTCTTGTTAGCTCTCCTTCATAAAGCGTCGTACTCCTTCTCCTCGTGGGCTATGATAGGAATAACTCACTATGAGTATAATCCGGCCCCTCCTGGGCAGTTTATATTCAATAGTTATATCCCCAAAAGTCGCCCTGTCCTAGCTCGCCTTGGTGTCAATTCCGATGAGCTTAACCCATTCCACGACCAATCACCACCACCACCTGGCCCACTGCACGCAGGCGCACCTAAGAGACTCACCATGTCGACCCGAGCTTCTTGGAACCCCAAGTTCCTTAGAGGCTGAAGCCCTCCACCGCGTTGTCGTCATCTTTAGCAAGGTGAGCATGTGCCGGACCCTCTCATAGTCTCCATTGTCCTTGTCTCACAGGCACACATCTCACTGACCCCCTTTGCTTGTCCAGGAGCACTCGGATTCGAACAAACGCTCCGTCCCCGAAGCTCAACGGCCACACACCTCTCCGGCAGGCCGTGACTACCGTTCTCGTCGTCCCCGATGACCACGTGTGCACTAGAGGATCCACCGCATCAAGACAAGCCCCTTCCTGCTCTCCTTAATCATTGAGGAGCACCGAAGCTCCATTTTCGGCGAGATCCCAGCCGCCCGCCACCACATATGCATTTTTTGGCGAATCCCCTATGACCAACTCCGGCGAGGATCCTAATCCTAGCCCAATAAACATCAAGCGTCAGATCTCACTTGATCCAACAGCCCACAGTGCACATAGTCCCTAACCGGTACTAGCCAATCATGAGCCGCCACATCATCAACCTTATCCAGAAGATTATCCACTCATTTTTTTTTTCACTTAAATGGCACTTTTACAAAAGCCCGATACTTAATCCATCATAACTTTCATTCTGTTAATCCGAATTTAGTGAATCTTTTTGTAAAATGATCCTTATCAAAAACACTTTCACGTAGACCAAGAATATTTAAATTTTGAGGTAAATACACAGGGAGTCTTAGAACTTGCACGTGACGATCAGTTTGGTGTACAAACATGCAAAATATGTGTTTCTAGTCATCAAACTTGCACGGGCATGGAAATATGGTCACATTTCCCGTACGTGGGTATATTCGCTCGTTGAAGCGCAGTGGACGTAATGTTTTTATTGCAGAAACACCATTGTTTTTTTAAATTCATACAAAAGCCCGTGATTGTAAACATAGTTGTCGGCTGGGTCCCACCCGTTAGTGTAAGCTGCAAACAAATTGGGCTGCAAAACGCTACGGTGGGAGCTCGAATCGGTGCCATGTTGCATTACGGCGGGCATCCTAACAACCCCACCTGATCTTGCTTCATGTTTAATATGGACAACTAAGTTATATATCCTTTAGGATAAAAGTTCACATTCTCAAGTATATTTTCTTTTCTCTAGATTTTCAAATTTAAAATTATTCGGTTTAAAAAAATCTACGCGAACTTTTCCGAAACAAAAGTATGTACCTTCATTTTGCAACATATTTTCTTTTATCTTGATTTTTCAATTTAAAATTATTGAAATTCAAACAAAAATTTAGTTGATCTGTCGAGAAAATTTATATACATTCATTCTAACCTATATTTTCTTTTATCTAGATTTTCAAACTTAAAACTGTTCGAATTAAAACAAAATTTCCATTCATTTCTCCAAAAGAAATTAACGTACATACATTATGAACTATATTTTCTTTTAACTTCATTACTCGAATTCAACAACAATTAGTTGATTTGTCCAAAAAATTGCGTACATCCATTATGAACTATAATTTTTTTATCTAGATTATAAATTTTAGAATTACTCAAATTCACACAAAATCATTTATTTCTTTGAAAAATAGGTACACTGATTGTGGACTATATATCCATTATGTAGATTTTTTAATTTAAAATTATCCCAATTCAACAGAAAATTAACTGATTTGACCAAAAAATTCACGTACCTTCATTCTGACTATATTTTCATTTAAATAGATTTTCGAAATTATTTGAATTCAAAAAAGTGTCTATTGATTATTTCCAAATAAATTTAAGTACATTTTTCATTTATATAGGCGAATTCCAGTAGGTCGTTGGTTTGAATCCCACCTAGCATAGCATTTTTTATTTTATTCGAGAATTTTTTTGTGTATAAATAAATAAAATGTAAGGGTGCTTTCTGGTAAAAAATAATGTGTGCAGATTACCCACCGCCTCAGCCACTAACAGTGGGTGCACGCCATGTTGGCATGCCACGCATGCATGGGATACTGCTTGATACCATAGAAAGCACTCTATATGAACGTGAGGGCAAGTTACATGACCAGAAACATGTATTTTGCAAGTTTATGCTCCAAACTGACCATTGCGTGCAAGTTCTATGACTCTCAGTGTCTTTACCTCTTAAATTTTGATAGAATGAATTTAATATTCAAATTTAAATAGAATGAATTTGAATTTAAATTGGGCATAATTTGCAATTTAGAGATCCAAATAAATTGACTCTTTTTGCAGAATGAACGTGGTGAGTTGTAGTTTAAACTTAGCTATTGTAGTCCAAATTTAAACAAGTTAAAATTTGAATATAGTTTAAATAGTAGATATAATTCAAACAGTATTTAATCCCAAATCTAGTTTAATCTTGAGATAAATAATGTTTATTAGAATAATTATTTGGCAACCTACTTCAGAAACTTAAATGGTCTTTAGTAATTATTTTTGGATTATTATCTCACTTTAGGAAAATTCAAATAGTGTTTTAAGTTAATTTAAACTTAGTCTAGGTATAACTTAAAAACAATGGGTTCAATTGGACTAGTACCTTTTGCATTACAATTACTAAACCAAATTAAACCTAGTAATTATCTTGGAGTTAATGGTTGAATATAGGGAATTGAACTTAATTTGAATTTAGTCGAGACTTGAAAACTATTTGCACTTATTAAATATATTTGGATTTTAAACTTGATATTAGTTCAAACTTGAATAAGGGTTAAATAATAACATCAGTAAATAATTTTGGATTTACATTTTAGTTAGTTTAAACTTGAAATTAAATAAATAACCTTAGTAAATATATTGGATTTGTATTTGACTTTATAGGAAACAATAAATGTAATTAAGATGGGTTTGAAATTGGCTTAGTAAATTATGAAAGCATTCATGATTCAGTTTAACCCTGTAAACACAAACTTACGGGAACCAAATCAAATTTTGAAGTCAGTTCAATTTGAATTCGAATAAGATGAACCCTAATTCATATTCAAATTGAATTGCAAGTGAAACTAATTTAATGAACCTAGATGAAACTTATTGAACTCGGGATGAAACCTAGACACCTTGTGTGTATTCAGACTCCTGAAAGGTCAAAAAGTTTTAATTGTCATCCAAACTTGAACATGAATTTGGTTTGTCCATTATTCATAGACCATGACTCATGTTGTTAAGATTCTTCTTGATTGGATCTGACAACCACAACCTTGCATCAGATACTCCTTATGTGATGAACCCTTTTATTGACACATGCATGTCAACCCTTATGTCACTGATATCTACTACGCAACTTTATTACTCGTAGACTCTGTTGTTTCTCCAAGTGTAGAATTTTGCAGGACAACAACAAGTTTCCCTCAAGTGGATGACCTAAGGTTTATCAATCTGTGGGATGTGTAAGATGAATATGGTCTCTCTCAAACAAACCTCTAATCAAATACAAGAAATCTCTTGTGTCCCCAACACACCCAATACAATGGTAAATTGTATAGGTGCACTAGTTCGGCGAAGAGATGGTGATACAAGTGTAGTATGGATAGTAAATATAGGCTTTTGTAGTCTGAAATGATAAACACAGCAAGGTAACAAGTAGCAAAAGTGAGCACAAATGGTATTTCAATACTTGGAATCAAGGCCTAGGGTCCATACTTTCACTAGTGCAATCCCTCAACAGTGATAACATAATTGAATCATATAACAATCCCTCAACGTGTGACAAAGGATCGCTCCAAAGTTTCTGTCAGAGAACGTAGGACAAAAACGTGTATCAACTGCTATGCCTAGATTACTCCAATGTCACCTCGGGAATCTGCAAGTTGATTACCCAAACATATATCAAGTGACTCAATAGAGTACCCCATTGTCAACGCGGGTATCCACATGCAAGACATATATCAAGTGATCTCGAAATCCAATATTCAATCCAACGTAATGGAACCTCAAAGAGCAAGACTCAATTCATAAAAACAAGATGGAGAGGGGAAAACACCATATGATCCGACTATATTAACAAAGCCCATGGTTACATTAGGATCATGCCGAATCAAGAACACGCGAGAGAGAGAGGGAGATCAAATACATAGCCCCAAGGGTGGAATACTCCCTCCTCGTCATGGAGACCATCGATGATGAATATGGCCTCTAGAGATGATTTCCCCCTCCGGCAGGGTGCCGGAATAGGCCTCCAGATGGGATATCTTCGGAACAGAGGCTTGCGGTGGCGGCGTGAAAGTTTTAGGTTTCTTTCTAGGGTTTTTGGTATCATTGGAATTTTTGGCGTTTATTTCATGTCGAGGAGATTTACATGGGACCCACAAGCTCAAACGCCCCTCGCTACCCCTAGGGCGTGCAGGGTGAGCTCGTTGCTCCCTTGTGGGTCTTTTGATCCTTCTTTGAAGATTTGGGGTCTCTTATGTTCCAAAAAATCACCATAAAGTTTATATCCATCCGAGAACTTCTATTTCTGCACAAAAATAACACCATGGTAGTTCTACTAAAAACAACGTCAGCCCAAGTTAGTTTCATTCAAATCATATAAAAGTGCAACGAAGCCATATAAAATTGTTGTAAACATGACATTAATACTTCATAAATTATAGATAAGGTGGACACGTATCAGGATCCCCAAGCTTAATTCCTGCTCATCCGCAAGTAGGTAAATGATAAAAGAGATAATTTATGAAGTGTGAATGCCTACATAGTGCATAAGTTTGATCAATGATAATTCCAAACACATTTTCTAGCATCATTATATATCATAAACAGTAGCTCATCTCATAAAACTCATCATGGTAATTGAGCAATCAATTCACATGTTCAAACAACACATTCTCTTGAAACTTAACAACCTATGTTTTTAGTGAAAAAACAACTTCAATTCACCTTATTTTCTGCAAAGTCTAAGTAAGAGCTCCACATACTCAATGATCATATAGTCTTCAATGATTGCTAATACCCAAAGCATATTTTTAGAACAAATAGTATCCATCGAACACAGAGAAATATAGGGGCTTAATGTGTCGCCTCCCAACTCATTTATCATAGAGATAATTGTCAACAATAATAATTCATGATCAAATATATTTGAATGGATATATGTGTCTAGATCTTTCCCCACCACATGATGCTTGCCAAGATAATAATGAGGTTGAAACAAGAAGTCGACTCAACAAAAATAAAATTGATAGAAAAAAGTAAAAGATGTGCCCTTCGCAGGGGGAATCATGGATTTTTCTTATGTGCCAGAGTTCATTGCTTAAAACATAGATGCATACATTTTGAGTGGTGTGCTTTTCAATGTCACGACTAAGGATTTAAATATCTTCCATGGTAAACAAATTATTGGCGGTTCCCATGCGGAAATGAAAAGTTTACTCCCCCTCAACCATACAAACACAAGCCATGGCTAGCCGAATTCACGGGTGCCCTCCAAACAATCAACTTTTCAGGGGAGTTTATTTTACTATACCTTTATTTTTTTTATTTAACGAGGCCAGGCATCCCAATTACCGGCCTCTCTCGTGAAAGGACAAGTGAATAAACACCCATCATCTGAATAACCCACTTAACAAGGAAGATACTGACTGCCCCATCGCTCCATGAGCTGTGCGGGCACACAAAACATATGTTCATTTGAAGGTTTTAGAGATGGCACAAGCAAATTTGCTTGGAACGGTAGGGTAATACATAGGTAGATATGGTGGACACTCATGGAAAAAACTTGGATCAAGTATTTTGGATGCACAAGCAGTATTCTCGCTTAGTACAGAAATTTTGGCTAGCAAAGATTATAAACAAGCACCACATGTTAGAGGATCCGTAACAATATAACTTCGATGCAAATATACACAACCATAACTCATTACGTTGTCTTCCTTGTACAACTTCAACTAATTTGATCAATTTTGAAAATGATCAATGGGTATTCACAATCATAAAAGATGTCCAAGTTAATAAATTGCATGTGAAATTTCTCTTTCATATACTAACCATTCATGATTTTCTTGTATGTCCAATATTTTGATTTTCAAACTTCAATAAATTTTACTTTCTAAACCCAATGTGAAACTACTACTAGGCATCATACAAGCATATGAAGCATATATAATTTCAAATTTATGATATTCAATTCATTCAACAATTTACTCTTAGGATATAAATGAAGCACAAGAGTAAACGATTAACTACTCCAGATATAAGTGAGGATCAAATGAGTAGTTAAATAATTAAGTAGCTATGTGAGGAATCCCTCTCATTTAAAATTTTTAAGATCTAAGTATTTTATTCAAATAGCAAACAAATATAAAAAGACACTCCAAGAATAGCACATATCATGTGAACAAGTAAAAACTTAGGCTCAACAGAAACTAACCAATAGTTGTTGGTGAAGAAAGGTGGGATGCCTAGGGCATCCCCAAGATTAGTTGCTTGAGACTTCTGGGAATATTATCTTGGAGCCTTGGGCATCCCCAAGCTTGAGCTCTTGTGTCTCATTAATTCATCTCATATCACGGTTTCTCCTAAATCTTAAAAACTCCATCCACACAAAACTCAACAAGAACTCATGAGATAAGTTAGTATAAATCAATCCAAAACCTTATCATTCTCTATTATAAAAAATACTAAAATTATAATTAAACATTGCATTCCAAATGACTGTGCATATTTAATAGTCCTATCCTCAAATTTAATCACTAAACAAGCAAACATAACAACAATCTATCTAAACAGATAATCTATAAAGGATGAAGCAAAATTCATACTTCCTTAACTCCAAAAATTATAAAAAAATTACCACACCATAGAAAATTTTTTATAGCTTACTGTGTCAAAATTTCAAGATTTTATTACATTCTCACTTTTCTGAAGAATTCAGATAATATTAGAAAACTTTTGGTTTTGAAACAACAACTGATGGACATACAAACTAAGCATGGTAAAGGCTATACTTGACACTTTTATTGAAGAAGAGATACAAACATTATTCTAAATAACATGAAGCTCCAAGCAAAACACATATCATCTCATGAATAAAAAAAGAGCTCCAAGTGTGGTTACTGATAATGTTGAAGACAAAAGAGGCGATGCCTTCCGGGGCATCCCCAAGCTTAGACGCTTGAGTAATCCTCGGATATTACCTTGGAGTGCCTTGGGAATCCCCAAGCTTAGGGTCTAGCCACTCCTTATTCTCCTCATATTGATATTTCACTCAAAACTTAGCGGAACTTCGTGAGATGCATTATTATGATGAAGAGAAAATCATTCAGATTGGTACTGTCAAGACAAGATTCATAATTGTTCTCACACAATGCCTACTGCACCCTATCATTTCTACAATTTATATTGACCAATATAAGTCATAGAAGCTATAAACAAGCAAACTAAGCACCAAAAATAGAATTTGTCAAAAATAAAACAGTCTGTAATGATCTGAACAAAAATCATACTTATGTACCTCCAAAAATTCTAAACAATCAGGATAACATAGGACATTTTTATATCAATCATGTGTAAAAAATTCAGAATTTTAGCTCATCCTAGTGAATCATAGTAATTCTTGCACTGGGCGCAAAAGTTTTTGCTTTTGCACAGAATCAATTCAACTATCATCCAAATAATCCAAATGCTTTACTTGGCACATTATTGAAACAAAAGCTATAAAGCATGATTACTACAGTAGTTTAATCACGTTAACAGACAAAAATGGTAGGTATAAGTATTGGTTTGTCTCGCAACAAGCGCTTTTCTTTAATGCTTTTTAGCTAGGCATGATGATTTCAATAATGCTCACATAATAATAGGAATTGAAACATATAAGAGAGCATCATGAATGACATGGCAAGCACATTTAAGCCTAACCCACTTCCTATGAAATACAGATTTTGTGAGCAAACAATTTAAGGGAGGAAGAATCAACTATCATATGAAGGCAAAACAAGCATGACTTCAAAACTTTCCACACATAGAGTGGAAACTTGATAGTATTGAGATATGTAAAATCATATGTTCCCCTTTCATAATAATTTTCAATAGCATAATGAATAAATTCAATAATATAGCTATCACATAAAGCATTCTTTTTCATAATCCACATCCATAAAAAATTTACTACACTCAACATAAGAAAACATCTACTCATCAATAATAGTGGGAGCAAACTCAACAAAATTGAATATTAAAATCATGATGACAAGTTTCATGGTTATCATTATTCTTTATATCATAAGTATCATCACAATAATCATCATCGATAGCAACTTTGGTGTCATGATCAATTGAAACCTCTTCTAAAATAGTGGATTCATCATTAAATAAAGTCATGACCTCTCTGTCGTTGTTTTGTCATGGCAGATGCCCTTGTGATAGGACTTTGTCGTGAGGGCATCGTCGCTAAGTGGAAGCTTGAATGGGGTTGATCGTAATCGAGAGACAAGGGTTTACCCAGGTTGGGCCTCTCACGTGGAGGTAAAAGCCTACTCCTACTTGATTTCTATTGATGATTGTGATCTCGATTACAAGGGTGAAACTTGGCTAACCTAGTACTCGAGAGATTGTAACTTAGTCCTTCCTGCCTCAGGGGCTCCCATTTATATATAGGTTGAGGCCCTAGGCTTACAACAGAGTCCGAGTCGTATTATAACCCGTGTCTAAGATGTTTCCTACTTGTCATGCTTCCTAAGTAAGGAAGCTTCCTTCGGTGACTTATACTTCTCGGCCACGAGCCGCCACCTTCAAGTACTTGGGCCCCGAGTCGGCCCACTCTATAGGCCGCCTGGCAAGCCTTGAGGTCTTCAACGCCACATCCCATCTTGAGTCTTGCTCATGAACCGCCATTGGATAACCCGACCCAACTAGAGGGGTCATATCGTGGGGTCAAATCCCCAACATTAGCCCCCAGATTGATTTGAATTCATTCATGTCAATCTTCAGTCTGATGGACATGGTGGGTTATATTCCCATCACATATGCATCATCTCCGGGACTTAAACTTCCGGCTTATGATAATTCCATACTTGTTATTCTTCCATGTCTTTGAATCATGACGTCACTCTCCAGATTTCTGGGAACTCTGGCATGATATCATAATGGATCTTTGTGTATATTTGTTAGGCCCGAGAATCGAGTCCTCCTTTACTCGAAAAGTTACTGTGTCTCCTCTATTTTCGCGCCTGCCTCTTCTCCTTCTCCTTTTTCCATATACATATACCCGAGGCGACTCTTTCTTAACTTTTACCACATCAGCCCCTCGCTTCTTTTTCTTCCTCGCACCCAAGCCATCTGCGACCAAAGCTCTACGCCACCACGCGACCTCAGGCGCTCTGACGATGCCAACCGCTTCCATGAACCTGCATGCACCACCATTGACACCGCCCAAGAACACCTTGGAGCTTCCGCCACATCTAGGTACGTCTCATTCTTTCTCCTTGATCTGTAACAATCTCTTATCCGCTCGCCTAGTTCATCGGTGTTCTTCAATCCTCATAGGTCGTGCCACCATTGCCTGTTGTTTAGATCTAGTTTCAAGTACCTTTCTTGTAGAAAATACTCTGTTGCTAGCTGTAGTGCCTTTTTTGCATCTAGGAGCTTCAGATCCTCATTAGACACTACGAATAGACTAGCTGCTACTTCCACTGCCCATCTTAGGTTTAGCAAATATCTTCCTTTTTGAACTGTTTTGTAGTTATGTAATTGCAAACATTTCAGTAGAAACTTGTTTGTTCAACACTTAGCTGGAATTTAGAGTTCCCAACTTAAGATGAGTCGCCTTGCGTCTTGCCTGCTCGTCATTGTGTATTATAAGTCGCCTGTTGTGGAAGTCATAGTTGTTCCTCCATTAAGCCGCCTTGTAATCGGGGGGGGCTCATTAGTAACTGAATAAGCATGTTGATTCGCCCTTTGATTGTAGCCATTTTACTACGCCGCCAACTTATTGTATGAACCATCAGGTGACTTGTCATTCATAAATGACTCGCCTTTTATATTTTGTCTGTGGTTCTTATCATTTAGGCGACTCATCATGTCAAAAACCACAACTTGCAACTAGGCGAAGTCTCAAGTATCCACCCATATGCTCAATGATCTGGTGACTAAAGGTTTATTGTCGGCTCAAGATGTGGTTGGCTGGCGAGCACCAAAAGGAGAAAATCCCCCTCAGCCTAGTCAAGGAGAGATTATTCTCTTTGCAGACCACCTCAAAAGAGGCTTTTCACCACCTGGCTCAAAATTCCTTAGAGATTTCCTCAGTTTTTTTGACCTCCATCTTTAAGTCATTGGACCAAACTCGATGACCAACATGTGCCAGCTTCAAGTGTTTTGCGAGGTCTATCTTCAGACAGAGCCAACTGTTGCTCTCTTTTGAGAGTTTTTCTACATCAACCATCGAACTGAGTGTGCAGACGGCCCCATCATTAAAATTGGCGGGTGTCACTCCAGAGATGAAAAGATTGTCCTTTTCCATAGGTCAAATTGGCGAGTCATCCAAAGGATGGAATGCAATGCGGTTCTACTGTAAGAACACTGCCCCTACCGATGAGAACCCCATGCCGGGTTATATATTGGATCGTCTAAATGCAACCCTTGCCTTTTCGGGTTGGGGTACTGATGAACAATGTCAACAAATCACCCCCTCTATTCCAAGATAAGGGCCTTGAAGGCAAACAGACTCACCGAAGTTAACTTAACCCGGTGCTGGATCAGTTGGTCGGTTCAACCATTAAGTTGCTGGACTGACTTAATGTGTAATTATTCCAGCAAGTTAAATAACTTGCAACGCTTCACTCAAGTCGATTTGACCAAATCTGAAGTTAACAAGGCCACCAAGAAGCTACTAGACGAGCCCCAGGAAAAATGCTCCAAACCTGGGCTTGCTCCCTTTTACTTGAAGAACCCTATGCCTCCAGTAAGTGTCTTTGCATTGTTCTTATTTATTCTGCATTTGACTTGCTCATCGTAATACTGATTTTTGTCTTGTCACAATCGCATGCAACTGATGTATTCTGGAGGAGGAAAGAGCCACATAAGTCCAAAACCGCCACGGCTATAAAAACAAATGAGCCGGCAGCTGGAGAGGAGTCACCGGTGGCTGATGATGAGTTGGAGGTAGAACTTGATTCCCTTGGACGTCTTTTTATTGAACTTGCTGACGCCTCTTATTCTCAGGATAACACTGAAGCGAGTCGAGCTGGCGACACTGAGGTTATTTCAATTGCATCCATCCTGGAACACTTATTTGTGAAGAAAACAAGACGGACCATGAGAAAATTGTTGTTTTCTCACCCAGATGCTTACTTAGATATACAATTTTAGTTGAAGAAATCACATCATGTTGGTACATCAACATGCCATACTCAAAGCGGCTCTGGGGAAATGGTCACCGGCTTATCTGACGCGCCAGTTACCCGTAAGTGACGTACTAAGGTGCCTCACTGTCCAACTTCATCTGTTCCACGAGTCAGCCTTATTAGGCGACCTCTTAACCCGTGTAATTCAAATTATCAGGAGTCACCACCATCATCTGGAGACTCAACTGCTTCAAAACTCCCACCTTTTGTCATCAAGTTGGATAAGTATTTATAAAAAGGTATTCTTTATCATAAGCATTGCTTCATTTATTTGAATATGCTTCATGAATCCATAGGGCCAAAGCCAAGAAGAGGAAAATTGACGAGTCATCTTCGACTCCTCTGTAGGATCTAGAAGTAGATGTGTCTAGAGGGGGGTGATTAGACACTTTGTGCTAAAGTTGCAATTTTTAAGCTTTTTCGGTTTAAGTGGAGTTTAGGCACAATTTCAACACACACAATATATATCAAGCAAGCATGCAAAGAGTATATGAGCAGCGGAATGTAAAGCATGCAAGTTACAAGAATGTAAAGGGAAGGGTTTGGAGATTTCAAACGCAATTGAAGACACAGATGTTTTTCCCGTGGTTTGGATAGGTGGTGCTATCCTACATCCACGTTGATGGAGACTTCAACCCACGAAGGGTAACGGTTGCGCGAGTCCACATAGGGCTCCACCCAAGGGCAACGGTTGCGCGAGTCCACGAAGGGCTCCACCCACGAAGGGTCCACGAAGAAGCAACCACCCACAAAGGGTCCACGAAGAAGCAACCTTGTCTATCCCACCATGGCCATCGCCCACGAAGGACTTCCCTCACTAGCGGTAGATCTTCATGAAGTAGGCGATCTCCTTGCCCTTACAAACTCCTTGGTTCAACTCCACAATCTTGTCGGAGGCTCCCAAGTGACACCTAGCCAATCTAGGAGACACCACTCTCCAAGAAGTAACAAATGGTGTGTAGGTAATGAACTCCTTGCTCTTGTGCTTCAAATGATAGTCTCCCCAAAACTCAACTCTCTCTCATAGGATTTGGATTTGGTGGAAAGAAGATTTGAGTGGAAAGCAACTTGGGAAGGCTAGAGATCAAGATTCATATGGTAGGAATGGAATGTCTTGGTCTCAACACATGAGTAGGTGGTTTTCTCTCAGAACATATGAGTAGGAATGGTGTGTGTGTTCTGATGGCTCTCTCATCGAATGAGAAGGAGGTGGAGGGGTATATATAGCCTCCACACAAAATCCAACCGTTACACAGTTTTCCAATCTCGGTGGGACCGAATAAATAAACTCGGTCTGACCGAAGTAGTAAACCTAGTGACCGTTAGGAATCTCGGTGGGACTGACATGCAACTCGGTAGGACCGATTCGGTTAGGGTTTGGGCATAACGTAATCTTGGTGAGACCGATTACACAAACTCGGTGAGACCGAATTTGGTAATTAGCTAACCAGAGAGTTGGTTAGGCAAACTCGGTGGGACCGATTTGCTCTTTCGGTGAGACCGAGTGGAACTCGGTGAGACCGAAAAGTTACAAAGGGGAAACACTGAGTTTACATTGCAATCTCGGTGGGACCGAGAATATTGCAATAGGTAACCGAGAGTTTGCAATCCCATCTCGGCGAGACCGAGATCCTTATCGGTAGAACCGAATTGCTAGGGTTTGGTAGTGGCTAATGACAAGTGAAACTCAGTGGCGCCGGATGGGAAGAATCGGTGGGACCGAGTTTGACTTACGGTTTAGGTCAAATGTGAATATGGGAAAGTAGTTGAGGGTTTTGGAGCATATCATTAAGCACATGAAGCAAGAGGCTCATTAAGCAACACCTCATCCCTCCTTGATAGTATTGGCTTTTCCTATGGACTCAATGTGATCTTGGATCACTAAAATATAAAATGAAGAGTCTTGAGCTTGAAGCTTTAGCCAATCCTTTGTCCTTAGCATCTAAGGAGTTCCCACAACTTTTAGTCCATGCCACTCCATTGTTGAACTTATCTGAAACATGCTAGATAGAAGTGTTAGTCCAACAAGAAATATGTTGTCATCAATTATCAAAACCACTTAGGGAGCACTTGTGCTTTCAATCTCCCCCTTTTTGGTAATTGATGGCAACATACATCAAAGCTTTAGATAAAGATATAAAGAACAGCAAGTAAAGCTTTGGAAGAACATGTAGCAAGCATAGGCTCCCCCTACATGTATGCACTCATGTAAATATGAAATATAGAGGCATGTGAGAGCATAACCATGACAGAGTAGGCATCTCTCCTCTTGAACATCAAGCATCTGGGATCCTTGAGTATTTTTCTCTCCCTGTAGATCTCTCTCTCCCCCTTAACAACATCTGGGATCCTTGAGATTTTCTCTCCCTGGAGATCTCTCTCTCCCCCTTAACAACATCTGGGATCCTTGAGATTTTCTCTCCCCCTTAATACTTTTTCTCTCTTGGTGTGATCTCTCTTTCCTACAAGCTTTGATGTGATCTCTCTCTCCCCCTTTGACATCAATTTCCAAGAAGGTTTTTCCTGGAATCCGTCGAATAGGTTTGGTCCTTGAGATTCAGCACAAAGCAGAGTATAAAATTGTGATGCTTGTGGAGGACACGATTCATTGAGTGGAGCTGGATCAGAAGAAATGTAGAACAAGTGGCAAACTGTTTTTCTGATTGTAAAGTCGGTGGCACTGAGTGGCACATTTCGGTGGTACCGAAAAGATTCGGTTGGACCGAAATTTGCAAGTCGGTGAAACCGAGTTTACACAGAGAAAAACACTTGTCTCCTCAGCTCACTAGTCAAGTAAGATCTCACAAAGATTTGCAATGAATTAGCTGAAGGATTTGCAAGGAATTTGATGCAGAAATATGCAGAACAAGAACAAAAAAGAAAAAAAGTGAAAGTTTCTAGATGAAGTTTTTTTTGTTTTTGTTTGAGAGAGAAGGAAACAAATATGCAAGGAACAAATGCAATAACTCAGAAAAGGGACATAAGAGAACTTCATCTAGAATTGGGCGGTGACATAGTCACCTATGTTAGAGTATATTGACTTAGGAGTCAAGTGAGGACACTTGATCATAGGTCATACTCATCGTTTAAGCTCAAAATGGGGTTACCATTTTTCGTTTAAGCATCTTGATGTATTCACATCTTGTTGAGTTGCTTTGTCTCATGTCTTGGAGTAAAGCTTCTCTAAGATGGAATAACATACCTTGGGTGGTGGTGTGGTTCTTGCTCATGTAGTTGAACTTGTGTGGGTGCTCAAGGTTGATGTAGCTCATCAAGAGTTGGGAGCACCACTTGGAGTTTGAGTTCATCTACCTACATGGGTTAGTTCTTGCAAGGAAGAGCACTTGTGTATCCAAAAATGACAATCATGACGCTCAACATAGAATTTGTCAAAGGATATGTTTGAATGGTTTTGTGCTTCCTTGTCTTCAACCACCATTGTGTAGAGTCTTGGTGATATAGAGATTTCTCAAGATGTGAGTGAGTCGCAATCTCATGGAATTAGATTCAACCAAGCACCTACATGGGTTAGATAACATTCAAGGTACAGATATATCCAAGACATAAGATAGTTATCATAAGAGATATATCATGGATTAGTCATAAGCTCATGTCTTGCATGTAGCCAATGGAGTTTCTACTCCAAGTTCGAAGCATCAATGATGTTCAATTCTCCTCTCAACCTGCAAAACACTTTCTCATCAAGCGGTTTAGTGAATATATCCGCTAATTGTTTATCGGTGCGAACATGCTTAAGATTGATGTCACCCTTAGCAACATGATCTCGAATGAAATGATGACGAACTTCAATATGCTTAGTTCGAGAATGTTGTACAGGATTATGACCAATTTTGATAGCACTTTCATTGTCACAAAGCAGTGGAACATGTTTCACATAAATCCCATAATCTTTAAGAGTTTGGGTCATCCAAAGTAATTGAGCACAACATGAACCAGCGGCAATGTATTCCGCTTCGGCGGTGGATAAGGATACCGAGTTTTGTTTCTTGGAAGACCAAGACACAAGAGATCTACCAAGAAATTGACAAGTACCCGAAGTGGACTTTCTAACAACCTTGTCTCTGGCATAATTCGAGTCGGAATAGCCAACAAGATCAAAGGAAGACCTCTTAGGATACCAAATGCCAAAATTTGGTGTATGGATTAAATATCTCACTATCCTTTTCACAGCCTTAAGATGACAATCTTTAGGAGTAGCTTGATATCGTGCACACATGCACACACTTAGCATAATATCGGGACGTGAAGCACATAGATATAACAATGAACCAATCATAGAGCGATAAACCTTTTGATCAACAGGTTCACCATCTTTGGTCAAATCATTATGTCCACTAGTAGGCATGGGTGTAGACATACCTTTGCATTCTTGCATATTGAACTTCTTGAATAAGTCCTTGGTGTACTTTGTTTGAGAGACAAATGTACCTTCCTTAGTTTGCTTGATTTGCAATCCAAGAAAGAATTTGAGTCACTCATCATGGACATCTCAAACTTCTCTGACATTAGCTTTCCAAACTTTTCACTAAAGAGAGGGTTAGTTGAACCAAATATAATGTCATCAACATAAATTTGGCATACAAATAGTTCTCCATTAACCTTTTTAGTAAAAAGAGTAGAATCAATTTTACCAATTTCAAAACCACTTGTAGTAAGGAACTTGGTCAAGCATTTATACCATGCTCTAGGAGCTTGTTTAAGACCATAAAGAGCTTTATGAAGTTTGTAAACATGATTAGGTTTCTTAGGATTGACAAAGCCGGGAGGTTGTTTGACATAAACTTCTTCCTCTATTTCTCCATTTAGAAAAGCACTTTTAATGTCCATTTGGTACAAGGTGATATTATGGTGATTAGCATAGGCAAGTAAGATGCGAATGGACTCAAGTCTAGCAACGGGAGCATATGTCTCACCATAGTACATACCTTCGACTTGTGTGTATCCTTGGGCGACGAGACGTGCTTTGTTGCGGACCACTTGTCCATCTTCATCTTGCTTGTTTCGAAACACCCATTTGGTAACAATGATGTTGTGGTTGTTGTCGGGCTTCTCAACCAATGTCCAAACTTGGTTTCTCTCAAAATTATGTAGCTCTTCATGCATAGCGTTTATCCAATCCGGATCTTCCAATGCTTCTTCAACCTTCATTGGTTCAATGCTAGAGATGAATGAATAGTTTTCACAAAAGTTAGCTAAACGAGTTTTTGAGTGAGTGATTCTCCCGGTTTGTATATCATTGAGGATTTGCTCGATGGGATGATCTTTGGCAATTCTTGCTCGAACTCGTGAGAGCTTTTGCTTGGGTCTTTGTTGAGCATCTTCTTCATCTTGTTCTTCTTCTTGGCCTTCTTCATTGTTGACGTCGTCGTTCTCTTGTCGTGGTGGAGAAGGAGGTTGTTGATGTTCATCTTGACGTACTTCCTCGTTTTCTTCATCTTGGTGTGGCCCACTTGTGGATGCTTCCATGTCGAATCTTGGTTCACCTTGTCGTGAAGTAGAAGCTT
>NC_053022.1:468483067-468515196 GCF_003073215.2 Triticum urartu
CAGAGATGTTGTTAAGAAGAAGGTCTTCCCTTTATCTTTGAAGGGAGATGCATCGACATGGTATAGGCCATGTGATGATATGGGGTCATGGAACTACAAACGATTGAAATTGGAATTTCATCAGAAGTTTTATCCTATGCATCTTGTTCATCGTGATCGCAATTATATATATAATTTTTGGCCTCGCGAAGGAGAAAGCATCTCTCAAGCTTGGGGGAGGCTTAAATCAATGTTATATTCATGCCCCAATCATGAGCTCTCAAGAGAAATGATTATTCAAAAAATTTATGCTCGGCTTTCTGATAGCAATAGCACCATGCTTGATACTTCTTGTGCTGGCTCTTTTATGATGAAGACTATTGAATTCAAATGGGATATATTGGAAAGAATTAAACGCAACTCTGAAGATTGGGACCTCGACAAAGGTAAGGAGTCAGGTATGACACCTAAGTTTGATTGTGTTAAATCTTTTATGGATACCGATGTTTTCCGTAAATTGAGCACTAAATATGGACTTGACTGTGAGATAGTAGCTTCTTTCTGTGAATCTTTTGCTATTCATGTTGATCTCCCCAAGGAGAAGTGGTTTAAATAGCATCCTCCCATAGAAGTAAAAGTAGTTGCACCTATTAAAGTTGAAGAAAAGACTGTCACTTATAATGATCCTATTGTTCCTACTGCTTATGTTGAGAAACCACCTTTTCCTGTTAGGATAAAGGATCATGCTAAAGCTTCAACTGTGGTTCGTAAAAGCAATATTAAAACTTATGCACCTTCTGAGCAAATTAAAGTTGAACCTGATATTGCTATTGTTAAAGATCTCTTGGCTGATAATATTGATGGGCATGTTATTTATTTCTGTGATGAAACTGCTAGAATTGCTAAACTGTGTGCTAAAGATAAACCTAGACCTGTGGTAGGCATGCCTGTTATTTATGTTAAAATAGGAGATCATTGTTATCATGGTTTATGTGATATGGGTGCCAGTGCTAGTGCAATACCTATTAGCCTATATAGAGAAATTATGCATGATATTGCAGCTGTTGAGTTAGAAGATATTGATGTCACAATTAAACTTGCTAATAGAGATACTATTTCACCAATGGGAATTGTTGGAGATGTTGAAGTCTTGTGTGGGAAAACTAAATATCCTGCTGATTTTCTTGTTCTTGGTTCCCCACAAGATAGCTTTTGTCCCATTATATTTGGTAGACCCTTCTTAAACACTGTTAATGCTAAGATAGATTGCAAAAAGGATGTCGTTACTATCGGTTTAGATGATATGTCTCATGAATTTAATTTCTCTAAATTTAGTAGACAACACCGTGAAGAAGAATTACCTAGTAAGGATGAAATTATCGGTCTTGCTTCTATTGTTGTACCTCCTAGTGATCCTTTAGAACAATATTTGCTAGGCCATGAAAATGATATGTTTATGAATGAAAGAAGGGAAATAGATGAAGTATTCTTTAAACAGGAACCTATTCTGAAACACAATTTGCCTGTTTAAATCCTAGGGGATCCTCCTCCACCTAAGGGTGATCCCGTATTTGAGCTTAAACCATTGCCTGATACTCTTAAATATGCTTATCTTGATGAGAAAAAGATATATCATGTTATTATTAGTGCTAACCTTTCAGAGCATGAGGAAGAGAGATTATTGAAAACTCTGAAGAAGCACCGTGCTGCTATTGGGTATACTCTTGATGATCTTAAGGGCATTAGTCCCACTCTATGTCAACATAAAATAAATTTGGAAGAAGATGCTAAACTAGTTCATGATCATCAACGACGGCTGAATCCTAAAATTAAAGAAGTGGTAAGAAAGGAAATACTAAAGCTCCTTGAGGCAGGTATAATTTATCCCGTTGCTGATAGTCGGTGGGTAAGTCCTATCCGTTGTGACCCTAAGAAGGGAGGTATTACTGTCGTTCCTAATGATAAAGATGAATTGATTCCTCAAAGAATTATTACAGGTTATAGGATGGTAACTGATTTCCGCAAATTAAATAAGGCCACTAAAAAGGATCATTACCCCTTACCTTTTATCGATCAAATGCTAGAAAGATTATCCAAACATACACATTTTTGCTTTCTGGATGGTTATTCTGGTTTCTCTCAAATACCTGTGTCAGCCAAGGATCAATCAAAGACTACTTTTACTTGCCCTTTTGGTACTTTTACTTATAGACGTATGCCTTTTGGTTTATGTAATGCACCTGCCACCTTTAAAAGATGCATGATGGCTATATTCTCTGACTTCTGTGAAAAGATTTGTGAGATTTTCATGGACGATTTCTCCGTCTATGGATCTTCTTTTGATGATTGCTTGAGCAACCTTGATTGAGTTTTGCAGAGATGTGAAGAAACTAATCTGGTCTCGAATTGGGAAAAGTGCCACTTTATGGTTAATGAAGGTATTGTCTTGGGGCACAAAGTTTCTAAAAGAGATATTGAGGTTGATAAAGCCAAGGTTGATGCTATTGAGAAGATGCCATGTCCCAAGGACATCAAAGGTATAAGAAGTTTCCTTGGTCACGCCGGATTTTATAGGAGGTTCATTAAGGACTTCTCAAAAATTTCTCGGCCTCTGACTAATTTGTTACAAAAAGATATATCATTTGTCTTCGATGATGATTGTGTAGAAGCATTTGAAATACTTAAGAAAGCATTGATCTCTGCACCTATTGTTCAGCCACCTGATTGGAATTTACCCTTTGAAATTATGTGTGATGCTAGCGGTTATGCTGTAGGTGCTGTTCTAGGGCAAAGAGTTGATAAGAAATTAAACATTATTCAATATGCTAGTAAAACCCTAGACAATGCTCAAAGAAATTATGCTACTACTGAAAAAGAATTCTTAGCAGTTGTATTTGCTTGTGATAAGTTCAGACCTTATATTGTTGATTCTAAAGTAACTATTCGCACTGATCATGCTGCTATTAAATATCTTATTGTTGGGCCAGGCCCAAAACAGGGCACGGGCACGCGCGGCCTAGGTTACGCCGTATCTCTCTCCGTATCCACCGCGCCCTCCCGAACGGCACGCGTTGAATGCGGCGTCGTGGGAGAGATCGTGGGTGGTTTCTTTATTCGGAAATGCGGAACGTCCGCCCCCTCCCTCTTTATAAGCAGGGGAAACAGGGGCAGTTCGCCCACTTGCCCGTTGCCGTTCCAATCTCAGAAATCTCCGCCGCTCCCTCGCCTTCCCAAAGCTGAGAGAGAGAGAGAGCAGCGCTCCGCCCCCACATCGCCACCAGCACCACCAACGCCGTCGACCTCCTCCACTGCTTCCGCCATGGCTCCAAAAGCCGACAAGGGGAAGGCCGTGAAGTCGACCGAGGCGCAGCGGCTCGCGGCGCTGCGGAAGGAGCGGGTCGTCTTCCCCCCCAAGCTTGGCGCGAAGGAGCTGAGGGAGAACTACTACCTTTTCTGGTCGGCGGAGACGCGAGCGCATCCGCGCACGAAGGTACTCCCCGCCGCCGCTTGGAAGAAGCCCCAAACGGATACCCTTCTTTGCTCTGTTCTTCTACTGCGGGCTCTGCCCGCCTTTCTCTGAGTTCTTCTGCGACATCATGAATACCTATGGATTCCACCTCCTTGACTTCACCCCCAATGCCGTTCTGACATGGCAGTTTTCGCACATCTCTGCGAAAACTTTGTCGGAGTCCTTCCCAACGTAGCCCTCTTCCGCCACTTCTTCATACCCCGAGTAGAGAGAGGAGATCTATCCGGCGGAATCGCCTGGATCTCAAGGGCCGGCAAGAAGGAAACGTATCTGGAGGGAGAATTCCGCGGCAAGTGGGAGGAGTGGAGGGCAGATTGGTGCTGGATTGACGAGGAGAGCCCGCAGCCATTCACCACCCGGCGCCGAACCCCAGTAGCACGCGGCAGCGATTGGAGTGACGTGGCCCCGGAAGATGACAGGCTGAAGATTGCCGTCACCAGGATCCTGCTCTCAGGCTTGCCGGGCTACTACTGTAGGCGGTTGGCGCAGGGGGGGGGGGGGGAGGGGGGGGGGGGGGGTGGGGGGGGGCCCCGCCCCCCCCTTGGCGTGGCGGGGAAAAGGGGGCCGGGGGACAGGACATATTACGTTTGATATTACGCGCACATCATTCTGTGGGCGTGAATGTAATTTTGGCTCTCGTGCTCAGAGGGGGTGAACCCCGGGTCGCAACACTGAGATAGTTGGACGGATGCTTGTTCTCCGTGCGTGTCGTGCAGCTCGGGCGGGGGTCGGTGAGCGACGGATTGATATTTCTCTCGCATTTAGGTGGGTGGGGGGGGGGGGGCCGTCACCAGGATCCTGCGCCTCAGGCTTGCCGGGCTTACTGTTGGCGCTGTTGGCGCAGACTTCCTTCGCCGCCGCATCGCCCCCCTGCAGGAACGGGGGAGGCCCACTTGGGAGTTCAAGAACGCGGCAGACATCATGAGGCTGCGGCCGGGCCTCAACTACAACTTCACAGTCCTGGAGCTCAACGCAATGCTGCAGGAGCTGTTCAAATATGACCCCCAACATCCCGAGGTGTTCAGGTTGCCGGGGGGCGTTCTGTTGTGCAACAATTCCTCGCTCGACCGCATCCGTGCAATGATGCCGGAGTGCGACTCGCATGGAATTGTGCCAACTTGGCAGGAGCCTGCAGACGACGTCGTGCAGCAGTTCTTCGACGACTTGGTGGAAGTGCCAATCCGCCCCGACGAGAAGGATGGCCTCACCCGCGACACCACCGCGAGAGATGGCGCTCATCGCCACTAGGCTGGAGGAGGCAGCGGCAGCCGCAGCCGCGGGCGAGTTTGGGTTCACTGTGGAGGAGGCAGATGCAGCAGAGGCGGCAAGCCGTGCCGAGCGAGGGGAGCCTGCCGGCAAGAAGGAGCTTGCCGGGCGTGACGCCGAGCCGAGCGAGCCCGCCAAGGGCACAAGCGGCTCGTTGGAAATCAACTCCTCTTCCACCTCGTCTTCAGACAGCCCACCGCGACAGAGCCTCCATCCCCACCAAGAAGGCGTCTCGCAAGGTCGGTGACGTGGCGGAGCGGCAAGCGGGTCAACAGTCGCCACGCCGCGTGACACGCTCCACCGCGGCAAACACCGTTGCCGCAGGAGCGCCTCATGCTGCGACGGCAACTGGAGCGGAGTCTAGCCGGACCACCGCTTCAGTTCCTGCCGCTGCTCACGCCGCGCCGACAGCCGGAGCGGGGTCGTCTCAGACCGCGCCACTGCTCCCGCCAAGCGGCCAAGGGAAGCTTCTCCTCCGCCTCCTCGCGCCGGGCGCGCGCCGGGCTTCGACTTCTCCGCGTTAAGCTCCGACGAGGAAGAAGAAGAAGAGTAAGCTTCTCTTGCTGTACTTGCATTTCTTCAATTCTTGCTTGTTTGTCTTGTTTCTCACTTGCTTTTCTCTGAACTTGTTCCTCTTTAGGACTCTGGCCCAGAGAGCGGCAAAGAGAGCAAGGTCCCGGTGATCGTCATCGAGGACGAGCCTACTGCGAGCAGGTGGCGCGCCCGAGACAACCTTGCCGGACCCGGCGACTTTTCTCCAGGGCAGCCCCCAGCGTAAGTGTATGATTTGCTTTCCGCTGCGAGGCGCGCATGGGTACTTGTCTTTGCTGATATCTGCTTGTTGACTTGTGTAGGAGCCGAGCAGCCCCACCAGGAGCCAAGGGAGACTTCCCCGACAAGGGAGAACTCTCCGGCAAGGGAGGGCTTCCCGGTAAGGGAGAAGTCTCCGGCAAGGGAGGGTTCTCCGGCAAGGGACAGCACAGGCCCCCCGACGGCGGAGACCACGACTGCAGAACCTGGTGCAGGTACTCCTCTTGCTTCAAAACTTCCCTTGGGTTCTTCTGATCTTCTTGGGTTTTTGCTGGATTTTGCTTGACTCTTCTCCCCTTGCCGGCTGTCAGACCCATCTGCTGCGGAGCGGATGGAGATCGAGGTCGCCGCCGAAGACGTAGCCGGCGCTGTGATGCCGCCGGCGCTGAGGCCGCCAAGGCTGGCGCCGCGGCGACTGGCGAGGGATCTGGCGATCGTACTGACGGCCCAGAGGCCGCAGGAGCGCCAGGCGCTACACCGACCGCCGACCCGTCCGCCGAAGCCGCAGCGCCAAGCACCGAGGAGCCCCAGCCGGGCGTTTACTTGAAGGCCGGCGAAGGCGTCTTCATCAACCTCCCCTGGGCGTCAAGCTCCAGGGCGCCGGTCGAGGGGGAGATCTTCGACGGAGAAGTGCTTGCCTCCGCGGGGTTGACGGTGGTGACGCGCCAAGCAGCAGCAGCAACGAGCCCGAAGAAGAGCGGCTGCTGCGGAAGTTTGATGTCGCTCTACCGCGCGGGCAAGCCAAAGCTGGAGTCCGCGAGGCGCTTGTCGCGAAGGCGGGAGCAGACATTGAAAAGCGCGCGGAGGAGCTCGGGGTTTCCCATCGGGAAGCCCTCCGAAATCTGGCGGAGGAGCGGGAGCAGCTCGCTGAAGCGCAGAAGGCCTTCCTCCTCGAGAAGGCCAAAGTCGAAAGAGCGGCAGCGACTTGCCGCTGTGAAGCTAGCCGCGGAGGAGGGCGAGCTGGCGCAGCGGAAGGTCAATCTCGACGCCCACGAGGAGGAGCTTGCCGCGCGCGAGGAGAAACTTGGCGGAGCCCTCAAGCAAGAGGAGGACGCTGCCGCCGCCGCCGAGGCCGCCAAGGAGGAGTTGAAGACGAAGGTGGCCGCGGCTGGAGGCCGATCTCTCCGAGAAGGGCAAGGAGCTAGCGCCGCCAAGGTCTCCAACGTGGATCTTGAGTTGAAGCTAACCACTTTGACCAAGACTCTAGACAGCGCCAAGAAGCGGGAGGCGGCCTTGAAGGAGGAAATCAAGGCCGACAAGGCGCTGCTGGAGAGTGCTGCCGCCGCCCAGAACGCCTTCAGGGAGGACTGTGACGCACTGGACGGAGAGTCTGGTGAACGCCGCCACAGACATCGACAAGGAGCTGGCGCAGCTGGGAATGGAAGATCTTGGGTATCCCTCCGACGACAACCTCCAGCCCAGCGCCAAGCTCGTCCTGTTCTTCAAGGGCGTGGCGACAGCCCTCCAGCGACTCCGGGAGAGGATCCCCAAGCAGCTGGCCGACGAATCGCGCAAGATCTATGCCGAAGCCCTCCAGAAAGTGTTGATGAAGGTGGCCTTCCGCAATCTGGGCCTCCACCTCACCAACATCCTCAGGACCTTGCCGCCAGAGGCTGACCTAGAGGAGCTCAAGGCCCTTGTCGCACCCATTGTGGATAAGGTGAGCGGGATTAAGAGGGTCGAAGGTGATCGCATAGATTAGGCCGCCCATTTCTTCTTTCCTTGTCACTGTTTGACATGTTATGAAAACAGACTATTAGAGCCGCGACAAGTTATCCTTGTAATATAACTTTTATTCTGGGCAATGATTGCAACGTTATTTCCTTTACTTGACTCCCCCCTTTGTATGTCTTTTTACCCTACGCTTTTAGGGAACTTGCCGGTGCAGGCACCTGGGCCGCGAGCGCTGAGTGCGGGACGTCAGCAGCCTGCTGGCGGTGCCGCTACCGGCAAGAAACCTTGTCGCAACTAGTTGCAGCTCACTTAAGTTGCTGAGCGAACTCGAAACAAAGTAAGGGTGCTAGCGGCTCACTTAAGTTGCTGAGCGGACTCGAAGCAAAGTAAGGGTGCTAGCAGCTCGCTTAAGTTGTTGAGCGGGCTCGAAACAAAGTAAAGGCGCAACTAGCTACGAGTTGGTTCCTCCGCGCACAGGTTTTCCATACAAAGTGTGGTCGTTCAAGGGAGATAACTTAAAATTTAAAAAATTTGATTGCTCAAACTTTGGCAACTTAGCTTTTCTGTTGTTTGCTTCCCGGCAAGGCGAAACTTTCTTGAACGACGCCTGGTCCATACCATCATCTTCTCCTTTCCCCCCGGCAAACTTGTGGGCGAGGGGAACCTTGCTTTCAAAAGAAAGAAGAGACAATACAGATATGGAGCCTTTACGGCTCGTTATTGCTTACCGTGGAGTAGGTGCTGCACAAAGTGTCAGATCATATATGCCAAAATAGAAAGCATGAAATCGACAAAATGTGCGGAGCACATGAGCTTTACTTATGCACGGGGTCTGCGCCCGGCTTTGTACAAAGGATTACATGCAACAGCGGCAAGACTTGTACAAAAGGTGGTTGCCGGAACAGGTTCCGACAACCGCGCCTTACGGGTAAAACTTACGAAGATGCTCAATGTTCCAGGAGTTGCTCACCGGAATGCCATCTTCGGTCTCAAGGCGGACAGCGCCAGGCCTAGTGACTCGTTTCACCCGGTAAGGGCCTTCCCACTTCGGCGTCAACTTGTTGGAATTCTTGGCGGACTGAACGCCGAAGAACAAGGTCGCCTTCCTCGAGACTTCTGGCGTTAACTTTGCGGCTATGGTAGCGGCGCAAAGCTTGCTGGTAGCGAGCAGCTCGCACAGCAGCCTGAAGACGGTCTTCCTCAAGGAGCAGCGCGTCATCTTGTCGCAGCTGCTCTTGCTCAAGCTCATCATAAGCGAGCACTCGAGGTGACCCGTATACGAGTTCCGTGGGGATAACTGCCTCTGCTCCAGACCTAGAGCGAAAGGTGTCTCCAGTGGCCTCGATTTGGCGTCGTCCTGATCGAACCAAAAGAACCACCGGCAGCTCTCGATCCAGTTTCTTCCGCACTTGCAGCCCTGTCGAAAGTCTGGTCTTGAGCCGCGCAGCACTCAGCATTGCCCCTCCTGCTTGACCGTTGCTCTCTGGTGAGCAACAGAAGCGAAGCAGATCTTGGCGCCAAGATCTTGGACGTATTACATGAAGGTGCGGCTCGTGAATTGCGTGCCGTTGTCGGTGATTATCCTGTTAGGATCCCGAAGCGGCAAACAATCGACCTGAAGAACTTGACTGCTGACTGTGCTGTCACCTTCCTCACTGGTTCCACTTCCGGCCACTTTGTGAACTTGTCGATTGCAACGTACAAGTACTCAAAGCCCCCGACTCTCGGGGAAAGGGGCCGAGGATGTCGAGCCCCCAGACCGAAAATGGCCAGGATAAAGGGATCGTCTGGAGAGCTTGAGCTGGTTGGTGTATCTTCTTGGAATGGAACTGGCACGCTTCACACTTGGTTACTTGTGCAGTTGCATCCTGGAGGGCTGTTGGCCAGAAGAAACCTTGCCGGAATGCTTTGCCGACAAGTGCTCTTGCGCCAATGTGGTGACCACATATGCCTCCATGTATCTCTGCCAACAGCTTTTGTCCATCTTCCCGGTGAATACACTTCAATTTCACACCGTTGAGTCTTCTTCTGTACAGTGTCTTGTCGACAAACTGGTACATACTTACTGCCGGGCTACTCTTTCCGCTTCTTCTTGCTCTTCGGGAAGTTCTCCTGTCTGAAGGAAACGGACAATCTGCTGTCGCCCATGCTGGAGCTTGTGGCTCGACAACAAGGACTAAAGGCAAATCTGCTGCTGCGGGAACATCCGCTTCTACGGCAAGAACCTGCGGCTCTGCCGGAGCTTGACGTTCCCCGGCAAGCTTGCCGGAGCAAAACTTGTCGGGAGCTTCTGCTTCAACGGAACAAACCCTGGGGTTTGCCGGAGCAGACTGCTCCTCAGCGCTCTTGGCGTTGATCTTGGGGACTGCTTGCGGGAACATCCGCTTCTACGGCGAGAACCTGCGGCTCTGCCGGAGCGTGACGTTCCCCGGCAAGCTTGCCGGAGCAAAACTTGTCGGGAGCTTCTGCTTCAACGGAACAAACCCTAGGGCTTGCCGGAGCAGACTGCTCCTCAGCGCTCTTGGCGTTGATCTTGGGGACCTTCTTGGCGGCGGCTTCGGGAAGCTCTGCCGGCAAATAGTCACCAGAAATCAACTTCCTCTTCTTGCTCTGTCCAGTTGATGGCGTATGACGGTTGAGTCAGCTTGAGCACAAAGATCCCTGGTTCCACAGGTAACTTAAGTGCGGCGCACTTTGACAGGCCATCGGCAATGGCGTTCTGAGCTCTTGGAACATGTTCCATTTGTAGGCCGTCAAAGTGCTCTTCTAGCTTTCTCACTTCGTCGACGTAAGCTTCCATCAACGGACTCTGATAACTCTTGTTTACTTGGCGGACGACAAGCTGTGAGTCACCCCTGACAATGAGCTTCTTGATCCCAAGGTCTGCCGCGATCCTGAGACCGGCAAGCAAGCCTTCATACTCTGCAGTATTGTTTGTTGCTTGCTCCTTGGGAAAGTGCATCTGGACTACGTACTTGAGGTGCTCTCCGGTGGGTGCGACAAGCAGCACGCCAGCGCCGGCGCCTTGCAGCGAAAAGGCACCATCAAAGTACATCAGCCACTCTTTGCTTGCTTCATCGACGGGGATGCTCGTCTCTGGAATTTCTTCATCTGGTGTTGGCGTCCATTCTGCTATGAATTCTGCCAATGCTCTGCTCTGGATAGTTGAAGTGCTCTCAAACTTGAGGCCAAAGCTTGACAGTTCCAGTGCCCACTCAACAATCCTGCCTGTCGCTTCTGGATTCTGCAGTATCCTCTTCAGCGGAAAGCGAGTGACAACTGTGATCTCATGTGCTTGGAAGTAATGGCGCAGCTTTCTCGAGGCCATGAGAAGGCCGAAAAGCAATTTCTGCACACCAGAGTACCTTGACCTAGCCCCCTGCAGAAGGGAACTGACAAAGTAAACTGGGCGCTGCACCATTTCTTCTGTATCTCCTCGTGCATCTGCGCAGATCCATCTTTGTCGGGACCAGAGCTTGTCGGGGAAGCCCCCTGCTTGTCGCTGGATGCGCTTGCCGCGGTTGCTGGCTCATCATCTGCCTCCCTCTCTGCTACTAACGCAGCACTAACCACTTGATTGGTTGCCGCTATGTACAGCAGCAACTTCTCTTGTGGCTTAGGTGCGACAAGTATTGGAGGGGAGGACAGGTATCTCTTCAAGTCTTGCAGCGCAGCCTCCGCTTCCGGAGTCCATTTCATTGGACCTGCCTTTTTCAATAATTTGAAAAAGGCAGGGCGCGCTCAGCAGACCTAGAGATAAACCTGCTGAGAGCAGCCACGCAACCGGCAAGTCTTTGTACATCCTTGACGCGCTTTGGTGCTTCAATCTGCTCAATGGCCTTGATCTTGTCGGGATTGGCTTCAATTCCCCGCTGAGACACGAAGAACCCGAGAAGCTTGCCGGAACTCCAAACACACACTTCTCTGGGTTGAGCTTGAGGCTGATCTTGCGCAGATTTGCAAAGGTCTCGTCTAAATCTTGATCAGGGTTGCTCTGTCCTTGCTCTTGACCACTATATCATCCATGTAGGCTTCCACATTTCTGTGTATTTGGCTCAAGAGCAACATGGACTACTCTTGCAAATGTTGAACCAGCATTTTTTAATCCGAAAGGCATCCGTACGAAACAGTACGTGCCACATGGAGTAATAAATGCGGTCTTCTCCTCATCCTCTTCTGCCATGAAGATCTGATGATATCCTGAGTATGCGTCAAGAAATGAAAGCAAATCACATCCGGCTGTGGAGTCAACAATCTGGTCAATGCGCGGCAAAGGAAATGGGTCTTTGGGACAAGCTTTGTTAACATCGGTAAAATCGATACAAAGTCTCCATTTCCCGTTTGCCTTGCGCACGACTACAGGATTGGCCAACCACGTGGGATGGAGCACTCCTCTGACAAGGCCTGCTGCTTCCAGTTTCTTGATCTCTTCTGCAATGAATTCTTGGCGCTCCACTGCCTGCTTCCTGACTTTCTGCTTGACGGGCCGCGCATGAGGACAAACGGCAAGGTGGTGCTCAATCACTTTCATGGGAACACCGGGGATGTCAGACGGTTGCCACGCAAACACGTCGACATCCGCCCGCAGGAAAGCAACGAGCGCGCTTTCCTATTTAGGGTCGAGCGTGGCACTGATGGTGAAGGTACCACCAGTGCCGTCCTCCTTGGCGGACACCTTCTTCGTCTCTGGCGGAGCTGCCATCGTCTTCTTACACTTGCCGGTGGAGCTCGATGGTGCGTCCTCGACGGCAGCACAGCACTCCGAGGAGGTGCGCTTGCCGGAGTGGGCATCAGAACTCTTGCCGGACTTGGTCTTCTTCTTCTTCCCCCCGGGAGCTTCAGCGGCAACTGATTCGCGTTCTGCTACGGCTGTTGCTTCCCGGTAGATCTTGTCGGCACAGATAAGAGCATCCTTCTTGTCGCCAGGGACAGAGATGACGCTTATCGGGCCTGGCATCTTCAGCATGTTATATGCGTAGTGAGAGGCTGCCATGAACTTGGCGAGTGCTGGACGGCCAAGTATCCCATTGTAAGGCAATGGAATATCGGCAACGTCAAAAGTGACCCTCTCAGTCCTGAAGTTGAGCTCGCTGCCAAATGTTACTGGCAGCGTGACTTTCCCCTTCGGCTTGCTCCTCCCCGGATTGATTCCTTGGAAAGTACCGATCTCTTCGAGCTCGCTGTCGGTGATTTGGAGTTTTTGGAGTACAGCGGAGGAGATCAGGTTCAAGCCGGCCCCGCCATCAACTAGCATCTTGGTGACTTTGAGGTTGCGGATAGTTGGTGATACCAACATCGGCAAACACCCGACCGCAGTTGTACGATCAGGGTGATCCTCAATGTCGAAGATGATAGGCGTGCTGGACCATTTCAGAAGTTTGCGCGATTCGACAGGTGGTTCCGCTGCATTGACTTCCCGCACCCACTGCTTGAGTTGGCGGTGCGAAGTATGCAGGGAAGCGCTGCCGTCAATGCACAAGACCTCTGTGGCTTTCTGAAACTCCTGCTCACTGGTCTCAACATCATCCATGTCTTCGTCGTCGTCGTCGTCTTCATCGTTGTCGCGGCCGCGGGGAGGTCTGTCTCCTTGCCGCTGCTTGGCCTTGCCGCGGCGTCCTCCCCGGCCGGCGCGCTTCTTGCCGGATTCTCCAGCGCCACCTTGGGCTCTCTCCTTGTCTCGCCGCTCGTACTCAGCTTTTTGCTGCTGGACAAGCTGCTCGACCTTTTTGCAGCTTTGGAGGTCATGGCCCTTGGTGCGGTGAATCTTGCAATATTGCTTGTCGGAGCTGTCCTGCTTGTCGGCGGCGGCCACAGCCTGGCAGTTGGTGCACGCGGCAACCTCCTTGCCGGAGCTACCAACTTTGGCTTTCTTGGCGTCACCTTCATTGCCGGATGCTCAACGACTAGCACCTCTTTGCCTTTCTTCTTCCTGTTCTGCCGTCGGTTTTTCTTTGCCGGGGCAGCATCGTCACTGTCAGATCCTTTTGCTCCTGCATTCTCTCCGGGGAGTCTCCTCCCTTCCTCAGCGCGTGCACACTTGTCGGCCAGGGCATATAGCTCACTGACGTCTCTGATCCTGCACAACGCCATCTCCTCCTGCATCCTGCGGTTACGCACGTTCTGATGAAACGCGGTGATGACCGCGGCGGGGTGGATGTCTGGGATGTTGTACTACACACGGCTGAACCTCTGAATATACTTGCGCAGGGGCTCTCCTTCCTTCTGGACGAGCAGATGAAGATCACTCTCTTGGCCATGAGGTTTGTGGCCGCCTGTAAAGGCGCTGACAAACTGATGGCATAGATCTGCCCAGGAGGATATGGAGTTGTCCGGCAAGTGCATGAGCCAGGACCTGACGTTGGGCTTGAGCACCAACGGGAAGTAGTTGGCAAGGATCTTGTCGTCCCGGCCCCCAGCAGCCTGCACCGCGATGGTGTAGATGCTGAGGAACTCCGACGGATGCGACTTGCCGTCGTACTTCTCTGGTACATCTGGTTTGAAATTCTTCGTGCTGGGCCACTGGACTTGCCGCAGCTCACGGGTGAACGCAGGGCAACCTACCGCGTACGGCAAGTCGCCTGGTTCCCCTGGCGCATGCATGTCGACAGAGGGCCCAGCGCGCTGGTCTAATTGACGTCGCGCTTCTCTCCGGCGCTCGATGCGAGTACGAGCGTCTTCTTGTTGTCGTTCTTGAAGAACTTGGCGCTGATCACGACGAGCTCGTGGATCTGACGACGCGGTGGAGTCGCTGTCGAGGTGGATCCGGCGAGTCAGCGATCTTGGCCTTCGGGGCGGAGAGTGCACAGTAGTTGCACACACAACAGTTTTGTCGTCTCCGGCTCGTGCCTGGCTGGCTTGCCGCGGCTGCGACGTGCTCGGCTTCCGTGGAGCGTCGCCGTTGGCGAAGCCGATGAGACTCTGGATAGTAGCCCTCCAGTCGTCGATCTTGTCCACCGTTGGAGGGTAATCTAGGAGTAGCTGAGCTCGCGCCAAAGCTTCTGCTGCAGTGGCGGGTGGTGGTGGTGAACGGTGCGTGGAGCAGGATATGCTCGGACTTCTAACCACATTAGAAGGAGCAGTATCCCATCCAGGCGACCGTGTCTCGCTCGTGCCAGCATGTTGACGTGCATGGTGGTCTTGAGTGCTCCGAGATCCACCAGCTCGATCTTGGTCTAGCAAACGCATGGTACCGTGAGTACCATGACGCTGCCGTTCCGGCGCCTCCTGAGACAGGCGCGGTGCATGTACGGACGCCGAGGTCTTGGAGTGCGCCCGGTCGTTGTGGGAGCCGGCTACGCCGCCGATGGGCGGCGCAACCTTGTCCTTGGACCTGGCAGCACCGCGAGCTCCCTCGTCGATGCCTGTTCTTCCGCCGCCGTCTGCCCCACCAACCGTTTGCTCGGCGGTGGCTTGGCGCGGACGGAGCAGCTGCCTCCGAAACTTCTTCTTCGGCGGCATGTTGATGAAGATGATGAAGATCTAGCTCGCGAGAACGCCGGATCTGGTTCACACAACCTTCGACGCCCCCTACCTGGCGCGCCAAAGATGCCGGGGTACTGATCCACGGGCACCTATGGGACCGGCGGACCGGGTCCCTTTCGGTTCGGCGGGGGCGGAGATCGTGCAAAGAGCGGATCGAGGCGATGCACGCGAGCGATTTACCCAGGTCGGGCCCGCCGGCTCCCTTATTGGCTTGGATTCCTCCGCCTCCGCGACGGCCATCGACGCTAAAAACCTACTCACTTCCCCGCTCCCGACCGCGAAACCGAAAGGGACTTCGGTCCGCCGGGTCCCAAATAAGGGTGTTTTGATCAGACACCCTGGCATCCTTTGGCGCGCCAGGTAGGGGCTGCTTTGTGGATTGCTTTATTGATTTTCGGTGTCGCGTTCGGAGAGGTTGGAAGCGCCGGGGGATGTGGTGAAATCCAAGAGTACACTCTCGGCGTTCATCAGCGACTAGATCTTCTAATCAGCTATACTACTCATGCAGAAAGCATCTCGTGAGCTTCTTTGGATTTTTTGCGCCGTCGCCTAAGAAGAAAGTGGGTTTTCCTTGGGAGGCCGACCCCCCCTCTAAGCTGGTTTGGCATCCACGGGCTCCTCCCGCTCTGTCATTCAAACCCATGGCTCAAGGACCTCGCCGGGAGGGCATCACAACAACGGCTGATGGGGCGCGGCGCCGGCGCGAAGACGACGCGCTGGTTGACGAGGGAGCTCGCAAAACGTCAGGTGCTTGACACAGAGAGTCGCGTAAAGGACAATGAGAAAAGGGCTGCTGCCTGCGCAGATGCCCCACGGCGGCGTAAGCCGGCTCCCCACAACGATGCAAGTACGATACAGCTACCTGCTACAGTGTAGTGCGACGTAGCCGCACTCCTAAAGCCCTCTGCGCGTAACCGTAGCGAACATGCGAGCGACCAAGCCTTAAGCGGCTCCCGTCTCAGCGCCAGGGCGTGCGTTGTGTCGCCTAAACCAGGTGCAAAAAAAAAAGGACCGCCAGGACGCACCTGTTCGGCCACGATGGCGATCTTGTCGAAGCGCCTTGCCACCGCGCCACCGCAAGCTGCACAAGCCTTTCCGCCCACATACACCTGAGGCGGGGACGGCAAGCATCATTGGTATCACGGTACCATGCGTGCTAGATCAAGAGGTTCACAGCTGGTGTGATCTCAGGAGCGCTACACAGACACGGTGGTTAGCCGACTCGCGGATGCGAATGCTGCAGCCAAGAGCGTGCGTGGCGACGCGCAGGCAGAGAGGAACACGGGTCGGCGACAGTAAGGCGTCTTCTGGACGGGACACTGCTCTTCTAACGTGGTTTGACGCAAAAGTGCCGAGCAGGGTTCATTCCGCTCCTCGGCGAACCCATTTTCGGCCCTACTCGCCACCCGCCCACTGCCAGCAGTGAAGCTTTGGCTGCGTGGTCTTGTCGCGCCCGGGAGGAGCTCAGTGTCGCTGCCACCTGCCTGGCACTTGGCCTGTGCGCCCACAACGCTACGGTCGTTGCGGTCCGGAGCCATCGGGCACGAACTGGTCGCGTTGAGATGCCCCAGTGTGGGTTGGCGTACTTACCTGCGCGCAAGCTCCTCTAGTGTCCTCTCACGGCTGTGTCGCGTCATTAGCGAAGTGCTTGCATCGACCATCCACGTGTCACGCCGGCAAAGCTCCTCTTGCCCGAGGACGGTCAGCGGGTCTTGTCTCTTTGACTTGGACACTTTGTTCTTGAATGGCCCCAAGAGAACCTACGGGAGCCAGCCGGCGTTCGGGCGCAGGGCCAGGCCCGACCTGGTGACGGACAAGACCGGTGGTACGCGGCCTGCACGGCAAGCACTTACTGCTGCTCGGCCACTTCTTCCGCCCCGGAAAGGCCTGACGATCTGCACCGACTCGCCCTGAGTCCATCTCGACAGCGGCGTTGCACAAGTTCGTCCACCGCTGGTTGTATACTCCTAGATCAGATCTGCGAGCGTGCATTACGCCGCCCATCAGCGCCAAACTTCTTATCTAAGCTACACAGCAACGAAGCAACAAAGAACGAAGTGACTTTCGCGGAGTAACATTCCGTGACTGAGAGAAATCGCGTTCTATATCGCGCGAGTTCCTATCTGGCTCCAATACGTCTGCTCTCACACTCTACTTATTTGAAAGGCGACTACGATAGATCCGGCGTCAATACCTACCTAGACTTGTGACCAGCGGCGTTCGATGCACGCTATCGCTCTGGGGATCGCACTTATCGTCCACGGTATCAGAGAGACAAGCGGTTACAAGACCATGGCGAATTGACTTGCTCTCGTACGCCGACCGACAACGTTTCATCTTCTACAGCTTGATGCCCTTGCGAGTATCACCTCCTCGAGCTGCGGCAAGCATCCAGTGGCCCAGCTATCGAACGAATTTCAAGCCAGACGTACCAGAGAAGTACGAAGCGGCAAGTCGCATCCAGTCGGAGTTCCTCAGCATCTCTCACCAACCATCGCGGTGCAGGTGCTCGGTGGCATGGGATCGATCGAAGATGCCTGCCGATACGTACTTCCCGCTGGTGCTCAAAGTCTCAATCTGTGCTATGTCCTGGCTCATGCACTTGCCTGAACAACTCTCTACACTATCCCTCCTGGGCAGACCTATGCCATCAGATTTGTCGGCGTATCGATGCACACGATTTAACAGCATGGCAGCTACAAGAAAAGCTCTGCATGTGACGGCTAGAAGCGATCACTGTATGATCTCATATCAATTGATTCTGCGTTGAGGATTGCTGTATCCATGTAAGTGCTTAGAGAGTGAGGCTTCCTCCTACGCTCACAGTAGCATTCAGAAGGGTTCAGCCGTGCTACATGTTATGCATCATGGCTTCAAACAGTCCACCACTCCGCCATGACATTGCGGTGCGAGTCTCGTCTGCCAGCTAAAGTCTATCTACCTCAGAACGTAGCATAACCGCATGGATGCGATCAGGAGCGTTCTGGATGTCGACTATGGTCTTCCAGATAACGAATTCCTTGGGGCTGCTCCGCGACCATGGATCTAGATGAGCTCAGTGAGCTATATGCCACTGTTAGCCGATACGAAGAGTGAGCGTGCGCTACCAGGCGGATCTGGATGGAACAGAGCGGAGAAGACTCGCCCGCGATAGAAGCAGGTGACAAGCACGGCGAGAATAGACTTGGGACTCGAAGTCTCGATAGATTAGGCGCACCCGGGCATACGATACAGTAGATATGCGCAGCGAAGCTCGTGTCAGTGCGTGAAGCAGGGAGAGACAGAAGACGGTCATACATGAGAATTAGGATGGTCTCTCTGTGTCTTTCTATGACGACCCTACCTCTCTTTAGCATCAAGAATCGAGCTCAATCTATTGATTGGTGGACGTAATGGTAGCCTCAGCTCGAGCTTAGTCTCGTAAGAATAACGCTTAGCTCCGGTGCTCAAGAGACCGAAGCGGTTATGACACTAAAAGTTCGGCCTCAAAAATCATGCCTATAGGCATGTGCGGACGTGTCCGGAGTTGTCGCTGGCAGATGTGTCGCTCCAGTGCCAGGGACGGCTTAACATCAGACATTAGCAGTATCTGCTTAGTCAAGAGTTGTGCGAACCGCACGCCAAGCTGCGCCATTGAACACGCGTTCTCAAAGAGGCCTTGACAAAGAAAGGTTAAACCGGCACAAATCGGAAGACACGACCAGGTAGTCTCTATGCAAGCTCATAAACGCTCTAATCGGAGACGACGCGGCGACACTAGAAGCGGCCATATAGGAGAGGTACACTACATGACAGGAGAAAAGGTGAACCACTTACGCGAGTGATGATGAGACGTGTTGTGTCACACGCTACAAGGACGTCGCGCACATAGGATTGTGATTACTGGTCCACCTCGCCGCATGATTAGCGCCACCATGACAAACAAAGCTCTCTGGCAATGAGAACAAATCAATAGAACGCATTCCCGATGTCGACGTCACCTGGTGCCCTTACTCAACGCGATAGGGAAGGTGTCTCTCGGAGACATGAGGACCGGAATGTAACACGAAAAGATGATATGGATGCATGTTCAACAGTGAACACAAGTGAGCAGGAGTTTCCACTATGCAACAATGCCAACGGAATAAATCCGGGTCTTGCGCTCACAGATAGTTGACGCTCTTCGGTCTGCTTGCGTCATGAGATACTGTCGCGAACCCGCCACAACCTACCAGATCGACAGTGTGGCTGCGTGGATAAGCGTCGACACGCACGTTGTACACACTAGTCGAGCATGAGATCGCGCAGTCTCCTGAATCGCGAACGATCGCGCTAAAGCCCTCATCGAAGTGGTGCCATGAGGACACCGAGGCCCTATCCGAGTCATCTTCGACAAATTGTGAGGATTTTTCCACCCACCCGTGATATCGTTCAAAATAACTCATCATTGGCTAGAGGGAGAAGCACGGGTCGCACTCAACGTTGCGGCGTGAATTTGGTCCAGCACGCCTATCATCTTTGACATTGAGGACCACCCTGATCGCACAACTGCGGTCGGGTGCTTGCCGATGTTGGTTTCACCAACTATCCGCAACCTCAAGGTCACTAAGATGTAGTTGACGGCGGGGCCGGCTTGAACCTGATCTCCTCCGCTGTACTCCAGAAACTCCAGATCCCTGACAGCGAGCTCGAAGAGACCGGCACATTCCAAGGAATCAACCCGGGAAGGAGCAAGCCGAAGGGGAAGGTCACGCTGCCAGTAACATTTGGCAGCGAGCTGAATTCAGGACTGAGAGGGTCACTTTGACGTTGCCGATATTCCATTGCCTTACAATGGGATACTTGGCCGTCCAGCACTCGCCAAGTTCATGGCAGCCTCTCATTACGCATATAACATGCTGAAGATGCCAGGCCCGATAAGCGTCATCTCTGTCCCCGGCGACAAGAAGGATGCTCTTATCTGTGCCGACAAGATCTACCGGGAAGCAGCAGCCGCAGCAGATCACAAGTCACTTGCCGCTGAAGCTCCCGGGGGGAAGAAGACCAAGTCCGGCAAGAGTTCTGATGCCCACTCCGGCAAGCGCACCTCTTCGGAGTGCTGCGCTGCCGTCGAGGACGCACCATCGAGCTCCACCGGCAAGTGTAAGAAGACGATGGCAGCTCCGCCAGAGACGAAAAAGGTGTCCGCCAAGGAGGACGGCACTGGTGGTACCTTCACCATCAGTGCCACTCTCGACCCTAAATAGGAAAGCGCGCTCGTTGCTTTCCTGCGGGCGAATGTCGACGTGTTTGCGTGGCAACCGTCTGACATCCCCGGTGTTCCCAGGAAAGTATTGAGCACCACCTTGCCGTTTGTCCTCATGCGCGGCCCGTCAAGCAGAAGGTCAGGAAGCAAGCAGTGGAGCGCCAAGAATTCATTGCAGAAGAGATCAAGAAATTGGAAGCAGCAGGCCTTGTCAGAGGAGTGCTCCATCCCACGTGGTTGGCCAATCCTGTAGTCGTGCGCAAGGCGAATGGGAAATGGAGACTTTGTATCGATTTTACCGATGTTAACAAAGCTTGTCCCAAAGACCCATTTCCTTTGCCGCGCATTGACCAGATTGTTGACTCCACAGCCGGATGTGATTTGCTTTCATTTCTTGACGCATACTCAGGATATCATCAGATCTTCATGGCAGAAGAGGATGAGGAGAAGACCGCATTTATTACTCCATGTGGCACGTACTGTTTCGTACGGATGCCTTTCGGATTAAAAAATGCTGGTTCAACATTTGCAAGAGTAGTCCATGTTGCTCTTGAGCCACAAATACACAGAAATGTGGAAGCCTACATGGATGATATAGTGGTCAAGAGCAAGGACAGAGCAACCCTGATTCAAGATTTAGACGAGACCTTTGCAAATCTGCGCAAGATCAGCCTCAAGCTCAACCCAGAGAAGTGTGTGTTTGGAGTTCCCTCCGGCAAGCTTCTCGGGTTCTTCGTGTCTCAGCGGGGAATTGAAGCCAATCCCGACAAGATCAAGGCCATTGAGCAGATTGAAGCACCAAAGCGCGTCAAGGATGTACAAAGACTTGCCGGTTGCGTGGCTGCTCTCAGCAGGTTTATCTCTAGGTCTGCTGAGCGCGCCCTGCCATTTTTCAAATTATTGAAAAAGGCAGGTCCAATGAAATGGACTCCGGAAGCGGAGGCTGCGCTGCAAGACTTGAAGAGATACCTGTCCTCCCCTCCAATACTTGTCGCACCTAAGCCACAAGAGAAGTTGCTGCTGTACATAGCGGCAACCAATCAAGTGGTTAGTGCTGCGTTAGTAGCAGAGAGGGAGGCAGATGATGAGCCAGCAACCACGGCAAGCGCATCCAGCGACAAGCAGGGGCTTCCCCGGCAAGCTCTGGTCCCGACAAAGATGGATCTGCGCAGATGCACGAGGAGATACAGAAGAAAATGGTGCAGCGCCCAGTTTACTTTGTCAGTTCCCTTCTGCAGGGGGCTAGGTCAAGGTACTCTGGCGTGCAGAAATTGCTTTTCGGCCTTCTCATGGCCTCGAGAAAGCTGCGCCATTACTTCCAAGCACATGAGATCACAGTTGTCACTCGCTTTCCGCTGAAGAGGATACTGCAGAATCCAGAAGCGACAGGCAGGATTGTTGAGTGGGCACTGGAACTGTCAAGCTTTGGCCTCAAGTTTGAGAGCACTTCAACTATCCAGAGCAGAGCATTGGCAGAATTCATAGCAGAATGGACGCCAACACCAGATGAAGAAATTCCAGAAACGAGCATCCCCGTCGAGAAGCAAGCAAAGAGTGGCTGATGTACTTTGATGGTGCCTTTTCGCTGCAAGGCGCCGGCGCTGGCGTGCTGCTTGTCGCACCCACCGGAGAGCACCTCAAGTACGTAGTCCAGATGCACTTTCCCAAGGAGCAAGCAACAAACAATACTGCAGAGTACGAAGGCTTGCTTGCCGGTCTCAGGATCGCGGCAGACCTTGGAATCAAGAAGCTCATTGTCAGGGGTGACTCATAACTTGTCGTCCGCCAAGTAAACAAGAATTATCAGAGTCTGTTGATGGAAGCTTACGTTGACGAAGTGAGAAAACTAGAAGAGCACTTTGACGGCCTACAAATGGAGCATGTTCCAAGAGCTCAGAACGCCATTGCTGATGGCCTGTCCACGTGCACCGCACTTAAATTACCTGTGGAACCAGGGATCTTTGTGCTCAAGCTGACTCAACCGTCCGTAACACCATCAACTGGACAGAGCAAGAAGAGGAAGTTGATTTCTGGTGACTATTTGCCGGCAGAGCTTCCCGAAGCCGCCGCCAAGAAGGTCCCTAAGATCAACGCCGAAGGCGCTGAGGAGCAGTCTGCTCCGGCAAGCCCTAGGGTTTGTTCCGTTGAAGCAGAAGCTCCCGACAAGTTTTGCTCCGGCAAGCTTGTCGGGGAACGTCAAGCTCCGGCAGAGCCGCAGGTTCTCGCCGTAGAAGCGGATGTTCCCGCAGCAGCAGATTTGCCTTTAGTCCTTGTTGTCGAGCCACAAGCTCCAGCATGGGCACAGCAGATTGTCCGTTTCCTTCAGACAGGAGAACTTCCCGAAGAGCAAGAAGAAGCGGAAAGAGTAGCCCGGCAGTCAAGTATGTACCAGTTTGTCGACAAGACACTGTACAGAAGAAGACTCAACGGTGTGAAATTGAAGTGTATTCACCGGGAAGACGGACAAAAGCTGTTGGCAGAGATACATGGAGGCATATGTGGTCACCACATTGGCGCAAGAGCACTTGTCGGCAAAGCATTCCGGCAAGGTTTCTTCTGGCCAACAGCCCTCCAGGATGCAACTGCACAAGTAACCAAGTGTGAAGCGTGCCAGTTCCATTCCAAGCAGATACACCAACCAGCTCAAGCTCTCCAGACGATCCCTTTATCCTGGCCATTTTCGGTCTGGGGGCTCGACATCCTCGGCCCCTTTCCCCGAGCAGTCGGGGGCTTTGAGTACTTGTACGTTGCAATCGACAAGTTCACAAAGTGGCCGGAAGTGGAACCAGTGAGGAAGGTGACCGCACAGTCAGCCGTCAAGTTCTTCAGGTCGATTGTTTGCCGCTTCGGGATCCCTAACAGGATAATCACCGACAACGGTACACAATTCACGAGCCGCACCTTCATGCAGTACGTCCAAGATCTTGGCGCCAAGGTCTGCTTCGCTTCTGTTGCTCACCCGAGAAGCAACGGTCAAGCGGAGAGGGCAAATGCTGAAGTGCTGCGCGGGCTCAAGACCAGAACTTTCGACAGGCTGCACAAGTGCGGAAGAAACTGGATCGAGGAGCTGCCGGTGGTTCTTTGGTCGATCAGGACGACGCCAAATCGAGCCACTGGCCAGACACCTTTCGCTCTAGTCTATGGAGCAGAGGCAGTTATCCCCACGGAACTCGTATACGGGTCACCTCGAGTGCTCGCTTATGATGAGCTTGAGCAAGAGCAGCTGCGACAAGATGACGCGCTGCTCCTTGAGGAAGACCGTCTTCAGGCTGCTGTGCGAGCTGCTCGCTACCAGCAAGCTTTGCGCCGCTACCATAGCCGCAAAGTTAATGCCAGAAGTCTCGAGGAAGGCGACCTTGTTCTTCGGCGTGTTCAGTCCGCCAAGAATTCCAACAAGTTGACGCCGAAGTGGGAAGGCCCTTACCGGGTGAAACGAGTCACTAGGCCTGGCGCTGTCCGCCTTGAGACCGAAGATGGATTCCGGTGAGCAACTCCTGGAACATTGAGCATCTTCGTAAGTTTTACCCGTAAGGCGCGGTTGCCGGAACCTGTTCCGGCAACCACCTTTTGTACAAGTCTTGCCGCTGTTGCATGTAATCCTTTGTACAAAGCCGGGCGCAGAACCCGTGCATAAATAAAGCTCATGTGCCCCGCGCATTTTGTCGATTTTATGCTTTCTATTTTTTGGCATATATGATCTGACACTTTGTGCAGCACCTACTCCACGGTAAGCAATAACGAGCCGTAAAGCTCCATATCTGTATTGTCTCTTCTTTCTTTTGAAAGGAAGGTTCCCCTCGCCCACAAGTTTGCCGGGGGGAGAGGAGAAGATGATGGTATGGACCAGGCGTCGTTCAAGAAAGTTTCGCCTTGCCGGGAAGCAAACAACAGAAAAGCTAAGTTGCCAAAGTTTGAGCAATCAATTTTTTTAATTAAGTTATCTTCCCTTGAACGACCGCACTTTGTATGGAAAACCTGTGCGCGAGGAACCAACTCGTAGCTAGTTGCGCCCTTACTTTGTTTCGAGTCCGCTCAACAACTTAAGTGAGCTGCTAGCGCCCTTACTTTGTTTCGAGTCCGCTCAAACAATTAAGTGAGCTGCTAGCGCCCTTACTTTGTTTCGAGTCCGCTCGAAACTTAAGTGAGCTGCAACTAGTTGCGACAAGGTTTCTTGCCGGTAGCGGCACCGCCAGCAGGCTGCTGACGTTCCGCACTCAGCGCTCGCGGCTCGGTGCCTGCACCGGCAAGTTCCCTAAAAGCGTAGGGTAAAAAGACATACAAAGGGAGGAATCAAGTAAAGGGAATAACATTGCGAATCATTGCCCAGAACAGAGTTATATTACAAAAATAGCTTGTCGCGGCTCTAACAGATTGTTTTCATAACGATAAACAGCGACAAGGAAAGAAGAAATGGGCGGCCTAATCTACGCGATCGCCTTCAACCCTCTTGATCCCGCTCACCTTGTCCACAATGGGTGCGACAAGGGCTTTGAGCTCCTCCAGATCAGCTTCTGGCGGCAAGGTCCTGAGGATGTTGGTGAGGCGGAGGCCCGGATTGCGGAAGGCCACCTTCATCAACACTTTCTCGAGGGCCCCTGCGCAGACCCTGCGCGACTCGTCAGCCAGTTGCTTGGGGATCCTCTCCCGGAGTCGCTGAAGGGCCGTCGCCACGCCCTTGAAGAACAGATGAGCTTGGCGCTGGGTTGGAGGTTGTCGTCGGAGGGATACCCGAGATCCTCCATCCCCAGTTGCGCCAGCTCCTTGTCGATGTCCGTGGCGGCGTTCACAAGACTCTCCGTCCAGTGCGTCACGGTCTCCCTGAAGGCGTTCTGGGCGGTGGCAGCACTCTCCAGCAGCGCCTTGTCGGCCTTGATTTCCTCCTTCAAGGCCGCCTCCCGCTTCTTGGCGCTGTCCAGAGTCTTGGTCAAAGTGGTTAGCTTCAACTCAAGATCCACGTTGGAGACCTTGGCGGCGCTGAGCTCCTTGCCCTTCTCGGAGAGATCGGCCTCCAGCCGCGCCACCTTCGTCTTCAACTCCTCCTTGGCGGCCTCGGCGGCGGCGGCGGCGTCCTCCGCTTGCTTGAGGGCTCCGCCAAGTTTCTCCTCGCGCGAGGCAAGCTCCTCCTCGTGGGCGTCAAGATTGACCTTCCGCTGCGCCAGCTCGCCCTCCTCCGCGGCTAGCTTCACAGCGGCAAGTCGCTGGCGCTCTTCGGCTTCGGCCTTCTCGAGGAGAAAGGCCTCGCGCTTCAGCAGCTGCTCCCGCTTCCGTCCAGGGATCGGAGGGCTTCCCGGTGGAAACCCCCGAGCTCTTCCGCGCGCTTTTCAATGTCTGCTCCCGCCTTCGCGACAAGCGCCTCGCGGGACTCCAGCTTGGCTTGTCGCGCGCGGTAGAGCGACATCAACCTCCGCAGCAGCCGCTCTTCTTCGGGCTCGTTGCTGCTGCTGCTTGGCGCGTCGACCAGGTCAAACCCGCGGAGGCAAGCACTTCTCCGTCGAAGATCTCCCCCTCCTCGACCGGCGCTCTGGAGCTTGATGCCCAGGGAAGATTGATGAAGACGTCGTCGCCGGCCTTCAGGATAGACGCCTGGCTGGGGCTCTTCCGGAGACCTGGCATGCGGCAGCGGCGACGGGTCGCGAGGTGCACGAGGATGGTGAAGGACACTGCCCCTCCTAGCGGCCTCTTACGGCCGCTCGCTCGAGTGCGACATCGCCTCGACTCCGCTCGCGGTCGGTGTAGCCGCCCGCTCCTGCGGCCTCAGGGACGTAAGTAGCGACTGCTCACCCCACGCGCCGTTGAATGAGCGCTCAGCCTTGGCGGCCTCTGCGCCGGCGGCATCGTCCAGCACCAGTTGCCTCGTCGGCGGCGACCTCGGTTTCCATCTGCTCCGCAGCGGATGGATCTGACGGCCGGAAAAGGGGGAGAGAGTCAAGCAAAATCCAGCAAAAACTCAAGAAGATCAGAAAAAGAAGAACCCAAGGGAAGTTTTGAAGCAAGAGGAGTACCTGCACCAGGTTCTGCAGTTGTGGTCTCCGCTGTCGGGGGGCCGCTGGTGCCCCTTGCCGGACTCTCCCTTGCCGGAGAACCCTCCCTTGCCGGAGAACCCTCCCTTGCCGGAGACTTCTCCCTTACCGGGAAGCCCTCCCTTGCCGGAGAATTCTCCCTTGTCGGGGGATTCTCCCTTGGCTCCTGGTGGGGCTGCTCGGCTCCTACACAAGTCAACAAGCAGATATCAGCAAAGACAAGTACCCAAGCGCGCCTCGCAGCAGAAAGTAAATCATACACTTACGCTGGGGGCTGCCCTGGAGAAAAGTCGCCGGGTCCGGCAAGGTTGTCTCGGGCGCGCCACCTGCTGTCGCAGTGGGCTCGTCCTCGATGACGATCACGGGGCCTTAGCTCTCTTTGCCGCTCTCTGGCCAGGGAAAAGCAAGTGAGAAACAAGACAAAACAGCAAGAATTAAAGAACTATAAGTACAGCAAGAGAAGCTTACTCTTCTTCTTCTTCCTCGTCGGAGCTGAACGCGGAGAAGTCGAAGTCCGGCGCGCGCCCGGCGTGAGGAGGCGGAGGGGTAGCTTCCCTTGGCCGCTTGGCGGGAGCGGTGGCGGTGGTCTGAGACGACCCCGCTCCGGCTGTCGGCGCGGCGTGAGTAGCGGCAGGGACTGAAGCGGTGGTCCGGCTAGACTCCGCTCCAGTTGCCGTCGCAGCATGAGGCGCTCCCGCGGCAACGGTGTTTGCCGCGGTAGAGCGTGTCACGCGGCGCGGCGACTGTTGACCCGCTTGCCGCTCCGCCACGTCACCGGCCTTGCGGAGACGCCTTCTTGGTGGGGATGGAGGCTCTGCTTGCGGCAAGCTGCTCGAAGATGAGGAGGAAGAAGAGTTGATTTCCAACGAGCCGCTCGTGTCCTTGGCGGGCTCGCTCGGCTCGGCGTCACGCCCGGCAAGCTCCTTCTTGCCGGCGGGCTCCCCTCGCTCGGCACGGCTTGCCGCTTCCGCTGCATCAGCCTCCTCCACAGTGAATCCGAACTGGAAGGGCCCCAGAGCGACACGTTAGTGGATGTGCTGGAGCGCGGGCCCAGGGAGGTGGCTTGCCGCGGCAAACGCCTTGCCGCTGTCATTGTCTTGTCGCGTCCGGGAGCTTGTCGCTCACCGGGCCTTGCCGGGGTGCGTGGTGCGCCGCGGCAAATTCCTTGCAATGCCTTGGGTGGCCTTCCCGGCAAGCTCCTCTTGCCGGGGTCTTGGGATGCTTTTGTTAGCCTTCCCGGCAAGCTCCTCTTGCCGGGGTCTTGTCTTCTTGGCTTGGACACTTTGTTCCTGAATGGCTCCAAAGGAACCACGGAGGACCTTGGCGGTCACCCGGCAAGCCTTGCCGCGGGATGCTGCGACTGCCCGTGCACAAGTTCGGGATACTAGGGTACCCCTACTCTAGTACACCGACAAGCTCGATGTAGCGTCTCCGGGGTGAGCGAGCGCTCGGGGCTCGACCTACTCGATGTAATCGACGACGGAGGGGCTCGTGGACACGATGGCGCGACGCGAGGACGACGGAGGGCGCAGCTACGATGACGGTGCGGCAACAGGGGCGTCGGCCATGGTGGGGAACGGCGAAGGGAGAGAGGCAGGGGGAATGGCGTGTCCAGGGGCTTCGGTGTGCGACGTGGAGGCGTCCAGGGGCGTGGGCGGCAAGCAGGTGGCGCCGTGGCGAGCTCAGGCACGCTGGCGTCACCTCCCTGCCTGCCTGGCGGGGAAGAAGCAGCTGGCTGGCGCGGGCCAGCACAGTGCTAGGCCGCCAGGTGGGCCGGCTGGTGGGTTAGGTGGGCTGCGCCAGGTAAGTTCCTCTCTCTCTCTCTTTCTTTCTGTTTTTTTATTCTATTATTTCTGTAGCTTCATGGCTTTATTAAAAATGACAGGGCATTTCCATAAATCATAAAATTAATCATGGCCACTGCTTAGAAAATATTCAACAGCAAACATTTTGGTTTATGATTATTTGAGCATTTAAAATATTTTATAGCATTTAAATGCCCAAATGCAAATACTATAAGAATTAATTCAATAACCTTAGGATGTCCTAGAAAAATGTGCACCATTTTTGTCCAAGGTTTTAACCCAAAACAAAAAGGGTGGGCTTTTTAGAAGGGCATTTCAGGTTCATTGAAAAAGTTTTTAGTAAACCCTAGTTGTTCCAGGGGGTGCTGGGGGTTCTATCATCCCCATTTCAAATTTAAGGGAAATTTAAACATGATGCACACTCTAATGCTTGAGCTGGCTAGGGTGTGACAACTCACCCCCACTCAAAAGAATCTCGTCCCGAGATTTAGGATCCTCCGGGAAGAAGGTGGGGTACTCGAGTCAAAGATGATCCTCCCTTTCCCAAGTGGCTTCTTTCTCGGAATGGTGTGACCATTGAACCTTGAGAAACTTGATATTATGGCGTCGAGTGGTACGCTCGGCTTAATCAAGGATACGAACGGGATATTCCCGATATGAGAGGTTATCTTGTAGATCAAGCGTTTCGTGGTCCACTCCACGGATAGGATCCGCGAAGCAACGCCTGAGTTGAGAAACGTGGAAGACATCGTGAACTCTGGAAAGATGCGAAGGTAGTTCCAATTGGTAGGCAACTTCTCCTCGTTTGGCAAGAATGCGAAAGGGTCCAATGTAACGAGGAGCCAATTTGCCTTTGATACCGAAACGATGGGTTCCCTTTAACGGAGTAACCCGAAGGTAAGCCTTCTCGCCGACTTCATAAGTCATGAGCTTATGTTTACGATCATATTGGCTCTTTTGACGAGATTGGGCTGTTCTCAATTTCTCACGAATAACGCGAACCTGCTCTTCTGCTTCCTGAATCATATCCGGGCCAAAGAGTTGTCTTTCCCCGGTTTCTGACCAGTTAAGAGGCGTTCGACATTTTCGTCCATAGAGAACTTCGAAAGGAGCTTTGCCCAAGCTACCTTGATAACTATTGTTATAGGCAAACTCCGCGAATGGAAGGCATTTCTCCCAACCCATTCCGAATGAGATGACAGAAGCTCGGAGCATATCTTCCAGAATTTGATTGACTCGCTCTACTTGACCACTTGATTGAGGATGGAAGGTGGTGCTAAAAGAGAGACGAGTTCGCATAGCATTTTGGAAACTTTCCCAAAATCGAGAGGTGAAGAGACTCGCATGGTCGGAGTTAGTTTCCAATGGGACACCATGAAGTGACACTATTCGGGAGATGTATAACTCAGCTAGCTGGCTAGCGGTGATACTCTCACGAACAGGTAGAAAGTGGGCTACTTTGGAAAGACGGTCGATCACGACGAAGATGGCATTATTCCTTCTCTTGGTCCTGGGAAACCCAGTCATGAAATCCATACTGATTTTATCCCATTTCCACTCAGGAATAGCCAAAGGTTGAAGGGTGCCAGCGGGCCGTTGATGCTCTGCTTTAACACGACGACAAACGTCGCAATTAGCAATGTATTGAGCGATTTCTCTCTTCATCCTAGTCCACCAAAATCTCTGGCGTAGGTCTTGATACATTTTAGTACTACCGGGATGAATGGTGAGAGGGGATTCATGAGCTTCCTTAAGGATCAGCCGCCTCAGGTTTCGTGCCTTGGGAACCACTAAGCGGTTTCCAAAGTATACGACACCTTGATCATCAACGGAGAAACAATTCGCGACTCCTTTCTTAATGTTTCTCCTAATACGGGAGATTCCCGAATCTACCTTCTGTGCCTTGATGATCTGATCTGTAAGGGTAGGTTTCGCCACCAGGGTGGATAGGAATCCTCGAGGAACAATGTGAAGATTAAGCTTACGAAATTCCTCATGGAGAAGTGGTTGACTTTGTTGTAACATCAGGTTGTTACAATAAGATTTACGACTTAGCGCATCAGCCATAACATTGGCTTTGCCCGGGGTGTAGGTTATTCCTAAGTCGTAATCCGAGATCAACTAGACCCAACGTCTTTTCTTGAGATTCAAATCCGGTTGGGTGAACATATATTTCAAACTTTGGTGATCGGTGAAGATCTCGCAACGATTACCGAGGAGGTAATGTCGCCAAGTTTTAAGCGCATGGACCACAGCTGCAAGCTCTAGATCATGTGTTGGATAATTTTCCTCATGTGGGTGTAATTGCCGTGAATCATAGGCAATTACCTGACGATATTGCATGAGTATGCAACATAGTCCTTGTCGCGAGGCGTCACAATAGATAATAAAGTCCTTGGAGAAATCTGGTGGTACCAGTACGGGAGCAGATGTCAGGCGTCTTTTCAGTTCCTGAAAGCTGAACTCACACTGTGGAGTCCACTCGAACTTTTTATCTTTCTTGAGGAGTTCAGTTAGAGGTTTAGCAACCTTGGAGAAATTCTCGACGAAGCGGCGGCAGTAGCTCGCTAAGCCAAGGAAGCTCCGAACTTGCTTGGCCGTCTCATGTGGAGTCCAATCAAGGACGGCTTGAACTCGCTCGGGATTGACAGCAATACCCTTACCAGAGATTACATGGCCTAGATAGGTCACTTCTGGCAACCAAAATTCACACTTGGAGAACTCGGCATAAAGGCGATGCTCTCGAAGTTTCGTCAATACCAGCCTTAGATGTTCGGCATGTTCCTCTTCATTCTTGGAGTAGATGAGTATGTCATCGAGGTATACTACGACGAATTTATCCAAATACTCCATGAAGACCGAGTTCATTAACCGAGAGAAGGTGGCTGGGGCATTGGTTAGACCGAAGGACATAACGGTGTACTCGTATTGGCCATAGCGAGTAACAAAGGCCGTTTTGGGAATGTCCCCGTTTTTGATTTTGATTTGATGGTAGCCCAACCTCAAATCCATCTTGGAAAAGACTGAGGATCCAGCGAGCTGATCATACAGATCGTTGATCCTAGGAAGCGGATACTTATTCTTGATAGTGACCAAGTTGACGGGTCGGTAATCTACAACCATTCGATCCGTTCCATCCTTCTTCTTGACAAAGAGGATGGGGCAAGCCCAAGGAGAGGAACTAGGACGGATGTAACCCTTTTTCAAGGACTCATCGAGTTGGTTCTTAAGCTCGGCTAGTTCTAAGTGTGCCATCTTATAGGGTCTTCTAGAAATTGGAACAGTTCCTGGAACAAGGTCTATCACAAACTCGACATCCCTGTCGGGTGGAACACCTGGCAGTTCTTCTGGAAAGACATCCGGAAAGTCTCGGACTACCGGAACATCCTCAAGGTCTGGAAGGGGGTTGGCATTTAGGGAGTAAAGCTGGCGCTTGGCCACTCGAGTTAGGACATTGACTGTCTTGCCCGATGGGTGAGTAAGTTGAACGGTTCTAGTGGCACAATCAATCTTAGCATAATGAGCTGACATCCAGTCCATACCCAAGATGATGTTTATGTCCGAGGACTTGAGAGCTCTTAAGGATGCAAGGAAGACAAGTCTATCGACAAGAATTTCGTTCCCATGGCTTACTCTAGAAGTTTGCCATCTAGAGCCAGGGGTTTGAATTTCCATGGTAGCGGGCATGTCACAGAATGTCGTGTTATGCAATCGAGCATAGTTCTCGGATATGAATGAATGAGATGCTCCAGTATCGAAAAGAACAGATGCCGGATGGCAATTAACAAGGAGCGTACCAAGGATGACGTTAGGATCCTCATGAGCCTCCTGGCTGAAACATAGTTAACATGGCCACGTGCAGTGGTGACCAGCTTGGCATAGATTGTCTTTCCCGCTGGGTTACCACGACCAACGGACTTCCCAGACTGATTGGGGTTGTTGTTCTAAGGACACTCTCGGCTATAGTGACCCGGCTCTCCACACTTGAAACATGTCACAACATTGGGGCGTGGAGCAGCATTAGCAGCGGGGCCACCATAGGGTTTGGGCGGTGCAAACTGCTGGTTGGGACGAGGCGCCTCAAAGGATGGCCTCGGAATGAACCTGGGTGGCAGTGCCGTGCTTGGAATCCACACCCGACGCTTCTGAGATCCAGAGCCGGATGAAGAGCCAAAATCACGACAGTGCTTGCGTGAAGCGTCATAATCAGTCTGGCCTGTCTCAACGCTAATGGCTTTATTGACCAACTTCTGAAAGGAGGTGCACTCATGAAGACGAAGATCGCGGTGAAGCTCAGGCTAAGTCCCTTGCGGAACCTTGCCTTCTTAGTCGAAGCGCGT